>NC_057691.1:3093167-3167760 GCF_014466175.1 Vespula pensylvanica | reverse complement strand
AGCAGAACCATACTACATTCAACCAAACTCCACAAATAATTTCGATTTGATTCGACTACCTGTTATCAAACTGTCCGTACATTTATAAGATCGAACAAATTCATAAAAAAAATGTCACGTGCAACGTGGAAGTAAATAAATGTAAATAAAGTAAATAATCATCGGTATGCGACGTAACACGTAATGATATATCCTACAGTCAGTAACGTGGTCGTAGTCGTATGCATTTATTTTATATCCTACACGGAATCATCCAAGTTCTAATTTTCTCTTTTTATCGTGACATATATAGTAGATATATATCTATACGTACATATGTATATATATCATACGATTCATCAAGAAATATTCAACGACGGAGTAGATCTTACGAAACGTAAAAGAGAGATGAGGAGAAAGAGAAAAAAGGAAATAAAAAAACAGGAAAGAAAGAAAGTAAGAAAGAGAGTGTGTGTGTGTGTGTGTGTTGTGAAAGAGAGAGAAAGAAAGAAAAAGAAAGAGAGAGAAAGAGAGAGAGAGAGAGAGAAAGTAAGTACTACGCTAGTAAAAATAGAGGTCATTGAAAGATGAAGAAAATAAAGAGGAAGAAAAAAACAACAACAACGCAAGTGAATGATCACGTAAAGCATACATTTTTATAGATAGGACAGTGGATATCTCAGTTCGTTAGATGATACCTTTAAATTTTTCTTATAATCGTTGAGTTGTTCCGAAGCGGGATCTCTAGTCGTGCCTGCCATCTTGTCGTCCTTCGAATTTTCGCAGGATTTATCGGTTGTGCAATAACGATGAGATCGATTGAGCGATGTCGTAACGTAAAATTGTTTTCTAGTGAGAAGCGCGCTACTATACGTCCGTTCCTCGCGATGCCAAGAACGGAAACTGACTGGTGGCGATGACAACGTGCTTTTATCACCTACGTCGCCACGCGATTGGTGGAAAATCGAGGGAGCAACCTTACGCCATGACACGCAATACGTTTTTCGAAGGGCGCGAACGAATGATACAACGTTATTATCCAACATTCGGTCAATTAATTCTCTTTTTTCTTATTTTTTCTTTTCTTTTCGTTTCTTTCCTTTTTTTTTTTTTTTCTTTTCTTTTCGATAATCACGTCATCGATCTTTCTTTTGTCACGATTTCTACGACGGTCGGTCGTATCTCGATTTTTCTTTTTTTTTTTTTTTCTTTTTACTTTCGTTTCGGATTGTTCTTTCAATGATTTTTTTTCCTCGTTTTGTTTCCCTTTCTTTCCTTTTTTTTTCTTACGTCCACGATCGAGGACGATTGTCTTAGCTTTTTCTTTTATCCTCGAAGGTTGCTGAAAAATACAAAATTTAACGCGGTCGTTACAATGGTATTCCTTTCAAACGTTCAAAAAAATCGCGGTCTTATTTGAAATTTGACGAAGATACGAAGAAATATGTTAATTAGTGTCGAGGGAGAAGAAAAGAATTTTGGAAATAATCGAAATTGATGGCATCGATATAAATACATGTAAGTATGTATGTGAATGCTTTGAAATATCATTAAAATTCAAAAATTCAAAAAAAAAAAAAAATTTATAGATTATTAATGAAGGATTTGTATAATTCCTTACCCTCGTATAATGATCTACTTAACTATGTAACCTATATAGAACGTTATCAATGCGGTTATCATGATTTTTTTTACTTTTAGCCACTTGGTAATATATCATATACGTATTATCTTTAACATGATAAATATATATATACATAACCTTGTCATTTAATATTACTCACGTGTTCTTTATTTCTTTTTTCTATCTTTTCGCTTGATCGAGCAAATGTTTTTTTTTTACTCGTGAATTTTATCAATTTTATTGAAGTTAGGTAAGAAAAATTCTTGATCGATTACATTAAATTCATTATTTGAAATCGAAGAAAGAAGATAAATAAATAAATAAATAAATAAATAAATAAATAAACAAATGGTTTTTTCATATTTTGCTTCAGACAAATACGAGAAGCTAAGAGAAAAGACAAAAACAAAAAACAAAAAAAAAAGTCGTATGCACATTTGTATTTTTGCAACTCTTTATTAATGTCGTTGCAGCTTCAGCTGAGCCAGGTACAGATCTGAGCTCGTCATTATAAGCGAGCTCTCACAGTTACGCACAATCTTCATCCTCTTAATCGTCGCGTTTGCGATAATAACGTAGGCAATTATAAAATTTCATAAGTTCTGAATGGCTGTGAATAGAGCTCAGAAAAATAAAAGTAATTACTAAAAAGGTTTCACCTTCAGACGATCCTAACGCGTAACTCGTTCGTAGAGACGAGAATTGATCGTTGAATCACTGATACGCACAGAAAGAAAGATATAGTTAGATAGATAGATAGATAGATAGATAGATAGATAGATAGAGATAGATAGATAAATAGACATAACAAATAGATCCATGTCTTTGGTAATATACGTATGTATATTGAAGAGAACGTAAGTTTTAAAAGACGGAAAGAAAGAATTTTCTTATTGAAATTATAATTCATTATTTCCGTCAATAAATAGTTAAATAATTACGTTCCTATTTGCGCTATAAAAATGGTTATAATATTTACATAATTGGCTCGTTTAGACTCGTCGAAATTATGAACAATCGTAAAAGATGATCTCGTGAATTTCATTCGCAAATAATAACAAATAGATTATATTGGATGTATATTTTTTTTTTCTTTTCTTTTCCTTTCTTCTTTTCTTCTTTTTCTTTTTCTTTTTTTTCTTTTTTTGTAGAAATAAAATGAATTAAAAGACGCAGTAAATTATAAATCTATAACTAAATTCTGCCTGAGTTAATTGCACCACTTATCCCATTTGAGGTTTACAGTGAAACAATGCTTAGAACGCGATATATGAATAACTATGTCACGGCAGTATTTCCAAATTCATTAGATTTTATTTTTCTATTGTTCGTCGCATCGATTTGTGGCAAGAACATTATAACTTTAGTGCCCCTTTAATGCCCAACGTTTTTTTTTTTTTTCTTTTTAATTCTACCTAATGTGATCTTCCAACGTGATTACCAAGTTACTTATTTCATATACATTTAACAACATATAACTGTTTCTTTTGTGAAATCAAAATCGATGGTATTCCGTAATAAGTGCATACGACTATTAGAATAATTCGGTTCAACTACAACAGATTAGGAAATGCCGAGACATATTGGGACAAGCATTTAATTCTAAGAACATCTCGGAATTTATAAAATTTTTTTAAGTTACTTCGAATCCAGTAAATATATATATATATATATATATATACATACATACACACACATATGTATACATATGTATATATGTATGTATATATATTTCCTCCTCTCCTTCCTAGATTACTCAACGTAGAAGCAGAGTAAATGCAATACATGCAGAGATCTTAAACGTTTACCGCGAAATGTTACTTATTATTGTTTAAAACGCTTTTCCTTATACTGCTGTATGAAACCATATTATTTTTAGTTATATTATTATGACCGCATATTTTTTTTTTTTTTTCTTGAACCAACAAATATCATTCATTGATCTTTTTTCTTTCCAACACGTGGGCATTTGTTGATCAAACATTGTTGAGACATAAGCTAGCCGTGCACCATGATGAAGTTATCTTCCCATTTCAGAGGCTAACTGGCAATCGGTATCGGACACTGCACTTGCCAAACGATAAGATGACTTTGTTCACCGTGTTCGTCAGCATTGGCTGCTATTATAGCATTAGACCGTTCGATACTCTCTTCCGTTTCTTCTCCATCACCTAAAAATAAGGTAAATTACATGTGACAATTAATTATTTCTTTTGTAATATATAAGGATAGTGCAAATATTTTCGTTCATATGATACAATAAATACATGTCAGCTGGAAAGGACCACCCCCAGAGAATAAAGGCAACAAAGATATATAATTTATCCTATACAGTTCTTTACAAAAATAGTGATAATAACTCTTTGTAAAGTGAAGCAACAGATTTTGCTATATGTTGATAAGCAATTCATCATCACGTTTAAAATTTATGAAAGTTCATTTATAATACACACTTTTTTTAATCGGTAATGGATAAATATGCAGCCAGCCAGAAATGTTAGTCAAATTTCGTTATATAGTGCAACAGAAGAAAGGAATGTTCTGTTAGTATAGGTCTTCTCAACCGAGGGTTATTAATACGATATTAACATATGCTGAAATAAAAATATTTTTTTTCTGCTTTTTTCTCTCTCTGGGGGCATACCTGACCAATTGCCAAACTATTAGATGAGTTGCCACATCACTTTCGTCTTCCGCTTCTTCTGCTAAAATTGTCACCATCACACATTACATTTTGACATATTTCTGATAGTTAAAAAAGACTTACGTTATATATGTTACATACGTTAACTGCACGATTAAGTATCGCCTACTTACCAACTCTAAAATCAATGTAACCTTCGCCTCCCGATAAGACAAGCATCGCAGGTTGTGAACCATCTGTTGCTGCACTTTGGCCACCGTGGCCTGAAAGTTTTATGTATTAAAAAATGTTTAAATTAACAACGACATGATACGTAAACTTACCAGGTACAGCGACAAACATTTTTACGGCATCCCTGTGCCCATGAAAACTTAGTTGAGCATGAGCCATACTACAATATGGTATAAAGCTTCCAATTGAAACACCTCGTTCCGATGCAAAGACTCTGACACCAATTCCTGGTGCATCGCCTTTATTAGCTCCCGTTTGAACTCTGGATACTGCCATTGAACCGCCTGCGCCTATACAAATTGTATATAATATGATAAATAAATAGATTATATAAATAATATATATATATATATATATATAACAACAAATTATTTTGTTTGTCAACGCACTTTCGGATAGTGGTACTGAAATTATCACTCCATTTCCAGTACCAATCCACAACCTATTTGAGGAAATTAATAAAGCTGTGATTCGTACAAAAGAAAATCCGAGTTTCCCTGTTCCCAGCATTTTACTGACATAAGGTTCTATATCAACATCTTGCAGATGTTGATAAGTATGCGCATGATAAAGTCTTAATGTTGAATCCAATCGAATGCTAACCCAAACACCCTCGCCTAGCCATGCCAATTGTCTCACTTGTGACTCTCTTCTAGGATGAGCATCAACGGTACACTGAAACATTGCATTATTTTATACGTTTATTCATTTTTCATTAATAAAACACGTTCTTTCAAAATCCTTACTTCAACAGTCATTCTGATAGGATCTATCACATGAATTTTGTTTCTATATCCACACCATACAGTTTTTCCACTGACAGCGGTCATACATCTGATCGAGTGTTGTGGGCTTCCTAAAGTAATAACATGATACTGAGAAAGATCCCATTGACCATCTGCGCCCCTTCGAAACAAAGCTACAGTTCCGTCGGCCAAAGCAACTAAAACGCGACCTTGAACGTGCCTATAAAATAATATATAAAAAAAAAAAAAAGAGAGAGAGAGAGATCAAAATATTTTGATTATCAGCAATTTACATATCTCTCGTAAATGATATACAAGT
Organism: Vespula pensylvanica; assembly: GCF_014466175.1. Lineage (NCBI taxonomy): Eukaryota > Metazoa > Arthropoda > Insecta > Hymenoptera > Vespidae > Vespula > Vespula pensylvanica. Next base: position 3,162,217 of record NC_057691.1, on the reverse strand, counting down.
AATTTTAATATTTTACATACACGATGGCTACAGCCGCATCCTTCAATTTTACAAAATGCAGGCAAACAGACCATTTGGCAACAGCCGAGTGTACAAAAACAGCACCATTTTGAGCTCCTAACCACATGGTTGGTTGTATAGACGACATTTTTTCGATAGGTGTACTTTCCTCTATTTCCTTATCTTCGTCTTCTTCGTTCTTATCTTCTTTGCAATTTAATTCATCGTTCACTACCTCCGAATTGCATTTAATAAAATAAACCTTTCCTAAATTTGCTGTTTCGCTATCTACACTTTCCAAACTTTGGGGTCCGGCGCTCGAACTCTGATCCGTATCTTTTGTTTTTTCCAGAGTTTCACTACTTTGCTCCTCTGCAGGACTACCATTCTCCTGTTTATTGCTCTCGACGGAGGTCGATGCTTCTTGAAGTTTTTTCTGTTCGTTTTCATCAATATGTTCGATTATGACCGCCTCATCGTGATTACTATCCATGTTATCACCATTCTTATTGTTAATTTTATATGTTGAATTCTCCTTCAAGTTTTTAGAATAATCACTTTCCATGGCACCAGGTACACTAGCAATGGAAAGTAAATGTCCTTGACAAACACTGAAAACCTCTAAAATATCTGCTGGATTATTGGCATCTATAACTGTAACTTTTGACATCTTTTGAGTTGATGTGCAAATCCAGACCAGGGAACTAAGTTTTTGTTCCAATTGTTCTGCCTCCAATCTACGTTGTTCGTTTTCTTGAAGTTCATTATCTAAATGTTCAATTGCATCTTCGGCTTCTGTTTTAGTCGTATTTGTTTCTGATGCTTCAGCTGCATAAAATACACTTCCTCCAATCATACAACCACCATCTGGTGTTTTACCTCCAGTTAGATTTACACCAGCTCCGCACCAAATCTATATAAAGAAGGTTTGTTAATGTTTCGAAAATATTGAAATCAAACGATACATTCTTTTACCAGATATTAAGACAAAATACTCACTTTCATTCCTGGTTCTGTTTCTTGAAGAGGCCTACAATATACTGGTACTGGTACAGGTTGTCTTACTGGTGCTATTGGTTTTCCTGGCAAACTCCAACCATAAGCTTGTAATCGACCATCTTCTTTTCTAACATGTGCTCTGACTTGACGATATTGTTCTCTTCGTTCGTTTGCTCGGCGGGCTACGAGCTTTTCAGAAGATCTGCAAGTACGTTTTAAATGCACAAAATATGTATTTTAAATGTACTATTTAAACAAGCGTAATGCAAGGGAGTGGTGAGGAATTGAATGAGTTAAAATGTCTAATTTCAGATTTGTTGTCTTCAAACATCTGGTCTTACCAAGATTCATTTTATTACTAAATAATCTTTCTTCCTATGTTTTTATATCGAAATACTTTTAGTATTTCATTATCATACATTATTTTTATGTGAGCATGTCCCAATCTTTTTCATTCCTTTTTTTAACGAATTTTAAAATTAAAGAAAAGATGAAAGAAGATATTGTCTTGGAATCATTTATTCATGCCAAGGACCATCTCTCACAAAATCAGAATACAGGTGTCAAAGCAGAAAAGTTAGGAATATAGCAGAACAGATTTACCTGCTGACCAATAAGCACCCCAATGAAAGCCAGAAAAACCAGGAATCTCTTGATAACGCCATGAAGGTGAGGCAAGAAAACCCGAATAATGAGACAAAAGCGAAGTAACGACATCGAAATAAAAGCCAAGTTTAACATACTCATAACTTCATTTATTCATCGATCAATAATGATCGAATATATTATCAGTTTTCCAAAAAATATACAAACTCTTATTTACAAAACTATAGCTTTTCAAGCATATTTCAGAAAGGTAACAGTCAATTTATCTCATTAGTTATTATACTTTTATCGTTTGCAAGTTATTTTATTAAATGTAAATCACATAAAAATCGGTATATGTACTTTACAAATATGTTACTTGTATATGAAGACTAGGAAATTAGACTTTAAAGAAGGGATAAATGTAGCAAATCAAAAGAAAAAAAAGTAATATATGTACGAAATATAAGACTCTTTTGTATAAAACCATTGATATCTTAGGTCGGTTTATTTCTAAAATTTATTGTTCAAGATGATTAGTCAATGAATGTAAAAGGGGAAACGGGACGCGATAATATGTTAGCAGCAATAGTATGTTCAAATTGGTCAGTTTAAATTTTAATTTATGCAGAAAAGACTCACGTCTTTTTAGAGCTATCGAGACTATTTGTAAGAGGTAAGAAAACATTATGAATTCCAACAGACCAAAGAAGATTCTAATCTGGAAAGATGACTGCAGTTCATTCTATAATAGTTATTTCCCATTTAGAAGAGATTATTTTTCCAAAAACTTTTATAAAAAAGAATTTTACTAAAAGTAGTTATTATGGCAGCTTTGATATATAGCAGTATCAAAGTATACGTGTGTGTGTGTATGTATGTATGTATGTATCTATGTATGTATCATATATATATGTATATGTGTATATATATACATATATATATAAATATATGTATATATATATATCTATATATAAATTAAGCTCCATAATTGTGTGCATTTGCACTAAAACTTTCATTGCGCGATAAATCACAGATTAAGATTGATGTTTTATGATGTATAAAGCTCAATACTCAATAAATAAATTTGTATCTAAATAATAGATAAAAATCAGGCAGGCTGTGATGTCAGATTGACATAACATCAAGGTGCATGTATATAGAATAGGATTGATTTCTCACATGGTGTCTCCTTGGTCGAGAAAGTCATGGCGATTTTTCAACGTGTGTTTACGCATGGTGCTCACAGCTGGAACAACTTGGTTCGTAGGTGCACTATAGCGAATATGAGGTAAGGTATGTGTTCCACGAACTAAATTCCCACGATCGGTTGTTGTGAAGAGACTACTAAAACTACAAAGAAAAAAGACGAAAAGATTGTTTTCTTCTCTTATTATACATATTTATATTGATCTCTTAATTATCTGATACTAACAACTTCCAAAATTGTGAACCTTTTCCTCCTGACGTATTGGAAGGATCAATTTTATTTGCTCTAATTATTTCAGTCCACCTAACAGCTTCTTGAAGCTCCATAAATCTTTCTTTATATTGATTTCTTTCCATTAAAACTCTAGCCATCTCCACTCTTGTAAACCTTTTTCTTTGAGCTAAAGGCACGTCCTCTTCGTCATCGCTCTTTGCTGCTTTAGCAACAGCCTCAGCATCCTCTTTCACTTTCTTTAATTCTTCTTCAAGTGCCGCAACACGTTGACGCAAGCGATCCTTAGTTTGCTGCAAACCACGAACTTCCTCGCGTAATATTTCTTGCTCGCTGAAGGAAGTAAATGATTAGTAGAAGAAAAAATAACAAGAACAACAAAATAAAATAATCATAAATTAAAACGATCTAAATTAATTACCTAGTTAGTTCATCCACTTTAACTATTAAGTCATCCTTAACTACGTTAAGTGCATTCCTGAAAGATAAAATGCAATAATGAAACCATTGTTTTCTATTAAATTCTTTTCTTTTTTTTTAGTAATATAAAATAGCTTACTTTGTAGCCAGTAATTCATTATTTTCCATAATAAGATTTTCCACTTCTTTTCCCATTCCTAAACAGTACAAAATATTATTTAAAGTATAAATATATATTGCATATAAGTTTATATGTAGAATTTAATATCATAAAAAAGCGTTTAGCAAAAATACTGCATAATACTGTGTTAATGAAGGAAACTTTTAATGTATAAATAATTTTTCCTAATATATCTTTCTAAATGTGAATATAAGATAGATAAAAAGATAAATAGCTTACCATAAAAGTTGTCATTGACTGCGTGATTAGATTATATATTACATGCATCATTCATCAGAGTTTCAGTAGAAGTCAGCATAGTGTGAAAAGGCAAGCGATGGATGAAACATCCAGACATATTAGGAAATAATACTTCTGTTATTAAAGTTCTTAATTAGAGTAGAAAGTTTTAGGATAAATTTTGTCTTTCAAATGATATAGATTGAAGTAAAAGTTATTTACTTTAATAAGATTATAATGATTATCCTTATACTGTCTCATAGTGTAAATGTGTTATCAGAACATGAAAATGCCTTATAGTTAAAGAGCTTTGAAACTTTACTGTTGTTAGAATTTAGATAATAAATAAACACACATAACCAAATTTATATTGATTTGTAAAGTTTTTGTTAAACGTACCCGATGATGCATATTCACCAGGATGGACCCAACTACCTATGATTATAACAATTACAAGTTAATTACACACACGTATTATGAGTATAAAATTTGAAAATTTATATGAGTTTTTACCTGTAATATCTGCACCTTCATCCATTTCACCTAATGCATCTGCATCTTGGAAACTAAGTTCCTGATACAATGTATTGCCGCTTCTCTGTTCTCTTTCAGTTTTACTTCTACCACCACTTGGTGTTGTAACTAATTTCTCCATTCCACTTGGTGTTGTTGGTGTTATCAGTGGTGGTGGTAATTCAGTCTCAGGACTTTCATCTATAATTAAACGATAACAAAAAAACGTGTATGTGTGTAGAATAAAAGTAAAATAATATATTTCGAATATTATGATAACGTACGTCTGGAAATTGCAGTAGTCTTATTTTCTTGTTCAGGCTGATCTGTTAATTGACTTTTATCAGAAGTTTCTATTGCAGCTTCGCTACTACTATCCAACATTTCAGTTCTTAAATTTGCAGCATTTGGTGGACTTTCATCTTGAGGTTCTTCTGCATTCATACTTGCTTCTAAACTTTGAAATCCATAACTTAAAGGACCAGAACTTCTTGACATATGGGCTAAACCAAGAGAAGGTAATCTTGATGGACCACGACCACCGGTTGCATTTTCTAATCTTTCCGTACTACCAACCAACATTTTTGTTCTTTCCATATAATCTACATGTGTCTTAAATAATTCTGTATATCTGTCATGTAGGCGGGCATATTCACGTTTTAACTCTGTTTCCTTTTCTTCAAGACGTACAACTAAAGCAAAAATAAAATATTATTAAAGAATAAGTGTATAAAGATTGATTAATAAAAGGACGAAACATATTGTTGTTTACTACAGGATATAAAAAAGAAATTCTCGTAGAAATAAATTATAATATAATGTAAAATAAAATTAACTATCAACTACTTTATTAACAATGATAATAAATTACTTACAGTAATAAATGAAGAAATAAAAAGAGTACTTTAGAAATAACATAATAGAATGAAAATCGAGCAATGTAATTAAAAGGTTATACATAAAAACACATGCTATAAAATATTTATCAGTTGATCCAAATACTATGAGATCTATAATTCATTGTGAAACCACATATATGATACAATAAAAAAACAAAAAAAAAAATTATTCTACTCTACTGTGGAAAGATGTGCTAAGAGGGGATGTACTGGAAGAACCATTGGCAATTGTACCGTGGTCTTGCGAATTTTTTGTTTTCAGCTCCAGCATTCTTACAATTGACTCTAAACTGTCAATTTTTGATAATAACTCTTTCCTTTCATCTTCTGCAACATCCTCCAGCTCGAGCAATTTCTGACGAACAATAAAGAATTTTTCATTTTTTAAATAACAATCGCATATGTTTTGTAATGAAAATAATAGTATTCCTGAAGAACAAGAAATAAAAATAACTAGAAAAAAAGTTATACCTGATCAGATGTTTTCCTCAGTTGTTTCTCTCTCTCATATTGTGTAACTAGCTGTTCATTATCTTCTCTTAATAATTCTAATTCAACTTCGCGCTCTTGATTTTCCGTATAAGATACATCTAAACATTCTAAAACATTGACTAGCAAAGGCATTAGGTCTTTAACAACATCTTCGTCGTATCTTGCAATCATCCTTTCAAATTCTTGATAAATACTGCCTGCCAAGGACTGTACTTTTTCAGACATGACAACATGACTGTCTTCGTGCGTACCATATACTGTTTCTTGATCCATCTTTATTGTGTTATATAAAATCTATGAAAGAAAAAAAAAAAGAAATGTATTCTTTTAATTTGTTATATTCTTAACGAACATATCATATTTTTATTTTCTACAACCATATTAATGGTTATAAATATTGACAAATAAGATCATTAACGTTTCATTGATATCAGGCAAAAATTGCAAGGAAAAGAAAATGAAAAAAAAAAAAAAAATGAAAAAAAATTAATCTATTTACCTAAAATCTAGGTAAGTATACCTATTATCGTGATAATAAAATATATAAATATAATCGTTGTATTATTCTGCTCTGCATTTTGTACGTCTATCGAGTTCTCATCGGAGGTCTGCTAAAAAACATGTAAATGATACGATTTGTTAAATAAATAAATAATGATCGTATTTAATTAAAAAAAAAAAAAAAAAAAAGAAAGAAATAAAAATATTAGATGCAGAACGCGCTCCTCGGCACTCCTAGAATCGAATATTTTAAAAGAAAGTTTACATCTGTGATCGTGGTAAACGTCATAGACGATTTATAACCTTTCTCGTAGACGCACCTGACGTTTCCGATGAATGAAATGATCGTTGAAGTAAAATTAAATCAGATCACCACGAAGTACAATGCGAAGTCATTGGATCCTTTGATACATTGCCCATTGCGTTAACATTTATTTGATATATGTCATTCGAGAGATAACCCCTACGAAAGAAATAGTTATGCGTCTTGCCCCACGAAGTCGCTCGATTCGTGTGAATTGTTTTATGACGTTTCGCAATTACCGTGCTGGCAATAACTTTTTATTTGCGACTTAAGTTTCACTCGTTCTTCTAGAAAAGCGAATATTTTATTCGACGCGATACGTGTTAAAACGATAAAAGCGAAGAAAAAATTTATTCGTGTATTAAGTAACGTCATGGACGCGGGATTTACCGAGTTCTTTTTCTCGTTGTCAATTCCTTTGACGTTGGTCGTCCTCAATCACGAATATTCGCCATTTTTTTTTTCGTTCTTTTCCACCACAACCAAATTCTACTATATACGACTGTTCCTCAATGTGTTCACAAATAGATCCTAAAATTGCACTCGGTCAAATGCAAGCAAATACGTGACCTCGTCCGTTAGATGGCTTTGGCATCGTTCCATTGTCGCGAAAAAAAGAAATGATTTCTTATTTCAGAAAAAAAAGCGATGAAAATATACCGAGGATCTATGAAATACAATTTCATACGACTTCTGTTTTTTTTTTTTTCTTATTTTTTTATTTTCTTATTATTAATTCATTCTTATAATTTGATATGCAGGTTATGTATATAAATGTATTATATACATTTGTCGCACTGCTGTTTTATCTATACTGCTGTAACATCGTCGGGATAGTATACGAAGGAGAAATAGAATCAATGAAATAAACCTTAGGGCTGATCCAAATTATATTTCTGGATATTGAAGATATTTCGTTTTCCTCTCTTTCTCTCTGTAAAACTATAGTTTCTGTAAGTTCTAGAACTATAGTCGAAAGAATAAAGGGACAATATCTATAGTTTGAATTAATTTTAACATGGCCCGCGCATCGTGATATTGTACGCTATTGGTGCTTCGTCTTAAGTTTTAACCAATTAGCGCTGATCGTTATATACCACCAATTGCGCGGGGATAGTATTACATACATTATAGCAAATCTTACTGCATATATATATGTATATCGCTGCATGGACACAGTAAATGGTCGACATGTTTCATCGGCGAGGCGGTCATCGTGTAACTTTAACAAATAATAATTGTACCGCAATTCGAAATTATTCCGAATATAACTATGGATTGGTACTTAGTGCTATGCCTCTTAAAGATGATGAGATGTTCGAAGTCCGTATTGATAAAAAGGTATGACCGCATACTATTGTTGTTTGCAAATCAATTTTTGGTATACTATTCAGGATCTGGATCTGTCAAATGTCGCGCGTGTTTATGTTTTCTATTTTGCTAGTGTTATCTTTTCGCAAACAAGTTATGTGAGTGTTGGAAATAGTAGTCGAAATTTTATTGTAGATATTGATAGATTTTTTTCATAAAATATTGAAAAGATTTGTTTAATGACAGATGATATCATGGAGCGGTAGTATAGAGATTGGAGTGACAGAATGTGATCCTGAAACCGTGGAATTACCTGCTTGTGCTACCAATCTTCGCCATGGATCTTGGATTATGACTAGCTCTGGCATAGTGCACGATGGTGAACGAATAGTAGAGTTATATGGTACAGATCTTAGTAGTCTGGATGTGGGAAGTACTTTGGGTGTAATGAGAACCTCTAATGTATGTTCCTTTCTATTTAATGCTTCTGGGCATGCAAGGCATGTATTGTTATTTATTTCTTTTTTTAATTACATTTTTTTTAATTACAGCACGAGCTTGTATTTTACATTAATGGGGTTTCTCAAGGCATTGCGGTAACCAACATTCCAGAGCGTTTATTTGCAGTTATAGACATGTATGGAGATTGTGTTCAAGTTACCATTACTCATCCAAGACTTTTACCTATTAGTAATGAAGTGAAGGATGAGGTTGAAATTAATAATGATTATCCTCTCGGTGGATCATCCAATTCATCTACAACTAATCTAGTCGCTAACTTGAATGTTAATTTAAATGTTAATGTAAATGTTAGTTTACCGAAAAATCCAAGCCCTGCTGCTATTAGAGAAGATCGTTTAAGGTTCCATGAAAGAGTGGGTGCGCTTGTAAAATTGTCTAATAATGCAAGAACAGCTGAGAGGCGGAGACCGATTGATGAATTTAATAATGGCGTTGTTATGACACACAGGCCGTTACGAGATAATGAACTTTTTGAGGTAGGCTTATAAAAACATGATATTTAAAAAAAAGGAAATATTGATGAAATAACAAATAATGAACGCTTGATCATAGATTCGTATAGATAGACTTGTTTACAAATGGTCTGGTAGTATAGAAGTTGGGGTTACAACTCATAGTCCTACTGCATTAGAATTTCCAGCAACAATGACCAATATGAGATCTGGTACAACAATGATGTCTGGGTGTGGTATTTTAACTAATGGAAAAGGCACTCAACGTGAATATGGAGAATTCAATTTAGATGAGCTTAGAGTAAGTTTTAGGTGAACTTAAAAAGTATCTTTTCTACAAGACATTACTATATTCGTTTCTTTAGGAAGGAGACAGGGTAGGGATGATAAGAAAAAGTAATGGAAATCTCCATTATTTAATTAATGGGCTTGATCAAGGAGTCGCTGCAAAAGTACCAGCAGGTGTATGGGGTGTCATTGACCTTTATGGAATGACTGTAAAGGTGACCATTGTTGATCGCGATGAAAGGGAAGAACAGAACTTAGTCACGCGACGAAACACTTTGCAGTTACAAGGATTGAACGGTAAGGACAGTAGTGTCCTTGTTTTATGGTTTATGTAATATCCTTAATTGGTTCTCCTACCACCATAGTTTTGATGGGATACATATAAACGTGCATTCATTTATCAACGAGGAAGACAATTTATACATTCCTTTGTAGAACCAGAAGAAGAACCACCAGATAGACTCATGTTTCATTCTTGTTGTGGAACACATGCTGAAGTAATTAATAACGGACGTACAGCACACAGGCCTAAGTAATTAATTCATGAGTTTATTTCTTTCGTTGAGAGAACTGGAGAACTCTTTTATAATTATCTTCTTTGTAGTGCCATAGATGACTTCAATAATGGAGTGGTATTAACCTCACGACCGTTAAAACCAAATGAGTTATTTGAAGTGAAATTAGATAAAATCGTGTCTAAATGGGCAGGTTCTATCGAAATAGGTGTAACAACACATTCACCAACAGAATTGGAATTTCCTTATACAATGACTAATGTTAGGTATATGTATGAGAGTTTACAAATAATATTATGGCTATTTGACAAGTTTATTATATTCATTTATACATGTGAATGTCAAGATTACCACGTGTCTTATTACTTGAAATTACTCGTGTTTATTACAGATCAGGTACTTGGATGATGACAGGAAATGGAGTGATGCACAATGGAACAACTATGATAGATCAATATGGACAAAATTTAGATCGATTACAAGTTGGCGATCGTGTAGGAGTTATGAGAAAAGATAATGCTACATTGCATTTTTATGTAAATGGCGCGGATCAAGGTGCTGCTGCAATGAGTGTACCAGAAAGAGTTTATGGTGTCATAGATTTATATGGTCAGGCTGCACAAGCAACTATAGTGGATACTGCAGATTTCTATAGTCCTACCACAAATAATTCTAGTTTCAGTAATACAACTTTGTACAGGTTTGTTATTTCGTATAAGCACAAATTCAACAATTATTTCTGATAAGTAAGTACATGGTATAAAAAGAGAATATATAATCAATATATTACTTTTATTTTTACTTTAATAGTGATTTGAGATTTCACTATGTACATGGAAAAAATGCACGTATCACAAATAATGGTTTAACAGCATCCAGACCAAGAGCATTAGGTGAATTCAACGAAGCTATAGTTATTGCAAATCGGGCTTTACGCGATGGTGAAATGTTTGAAGTAACCATTGATAAAATGGTAGATAGGTGGTCTGGAGCTATCGAAGCAGGTAATCTTTGTAGTAATGTAGAAGCTTTCGATTGTTCATTTTATAAATTTAAATTTGAGTATCATAAAAGTGTAGCTGCCTTCCTTGTATTAATATTAGGAAAATCTCCCAGGGGTTACACTTATCAGACCAGATGAACTGGAATTTCCATCTACGATGACGGATATCGATCATGATACTTGGATGCTTTCTGGTTCCGCTGTAATACGAGACGGCATTACATTGCGTAACAATTATGCATGTGATTTAGATAAATTAGTGGAAGGAAATCGTATTGGTATGATGCGATCTGCAGACACAAGTTTACATTATTATTTAGATGGTGTAGATCAAGGTCCAGCATGTACAGGCTTACCTTTACACGTTTATCCTGTGATAAATTTATATGGTCAATGTGCACAGGTATAATACTGAAATGAGTCACATATAAAAATTATCTAAATGAACGAAAAAAAAACAAAAAAAAGTTTATACTTTTCCTTAGGTTACAATTGTACTGCCAGAACGTAGAGATCCATTAACACAGCAATACATTCCCTCAGAAAACAGTACCAGTCAGCAACCTACATCTGTAATCCAACCACAAGCTCAAACAGAAGTTTTGCATAAATTTCACGCGTCCGTTGGCTCAAATATTCAATTAAATAACGAAAAGACAGTAGCGACAAGACGTAGAGAACATACCAATGCTGTGTTATTAAGCGAAACTCCATTAGACAATAATGAAATATTTGAAATTGCCATTCAAGAAACTGCCTCTGAATGGAGCGGTTGTTTAAAAATAGGAGTTATAAGCAATGAATCTGGTAATTGGTTGAAACCTACCAATCGTGTACCTGATATAACTTCTATTCCAACAAATGCTTGGTACTTAACAGGCAAGTATAGAATCTATAATGTGAATTATCTCAATAAGTTTTTTTTTTTTTCTTATAAATAAAGCGTCAAACATATTTAATACGTATGATCGATTGCACGTATTTAGGAAATGAAATAAGACATTCAGGGTATGTTCTTTGTCCAAATTATTGCCCAAGCTTGGAATGGCTTTGTGTTGGTGATAAAATTGGAATGAAACGAACGCATGATGGCAATTTGAAGTTTTATATAAATGGAGAGGATATGGGTATAGCAGCATCTAATGTGCCTGAGATGGTATATGCAATTATTGAACTTTTTGGGAGTACTGTTGCAATAAATATTACAAGTAGCAAACATCAGAATACGGCAATATCTCCCAATGCAAGTTTGAGATTACAAGATTCGTTGGAATTATTGTTAGATCCTATGCCACCTGTTATAAAAAAGTAAGTTATATTCGATAATTATGAAATGATATATATATATATATTTTTTTTAATTTATAGTGATGCAGGAATGGATACATCGATCGATATATCCGAAGGAAAATTAGCTAATGATACTACACTTACACCAACACAAGCAGTAAATCACTTAAGTGGGGAAACAAATTGGAATTATGAATTTCATGAAAATCATGGTAGGAATATTGAACTGGATAGAAAAGTAATAGCCAGAAGAGTTGCAAGTTATAATCAAGGTACAAAATCGACGAATACTAGGAAGTGGAAGATAATCAACAGATTATTTATCATTCGTACAACAACGTTTTACAGGTGTGGTAATGTCTAGTCGTCCATTAATAAAAGGTAAATTATTTCAAATAAAAATTGAGAAATTGAACGAGCGATGGGTATCCAATATGCTTTGTGGCGTTACTTGCGTTGCACCAGAGAAAGCTAATTTCCCATTAACAGCGCTTGGTTTTAAAAAGCACTCGTGGATCATTTGTAGCGATTGGATATTTCATAATGGCATGAGGGTAATTATCTCTTAAAGTATTTAACAATATTAAAAATATTTGTCACTCCATAATTTTGTGTTGTTTATAAAAAAAAATTCTCCAATCGAATTAGGTCAAAACGAAATATGGCTCTGCGTTAGAAAACTTACAGTGCAATGCTACAGTAGGTTTATTAATCGATGAAGACTGCAGACTTCATTTATATATTAATGGTGTAGATCAAGGAGTAGCAGCAACAGATGTGTCTCCATACGTGTATGCTGTGGTTGATTTGTATGGTCAATGCGAGCAAGTGTCAATAGCAGGAACAGATCAATTATATTCGAATTCTGTTGTTGTTGATAATAGTACAATTGCATCTGCTACCGAATGTATTAGAACAGAATTGGATGACGTAGAAAATTCTCGAGAGAAAGCCGATTTGGAATGTCATGAAAAAGAAAATGCAATTCCAGCTACATCGTCGGATCTTTCGTTATCAACTTCTCCGAGCATACCAAGCCAATGTAGTTCTCATACGAAAGATGGAAATTATTCAGCAGTATCCTATAGTAACGATGATACGAATCTGGTAAACAATATTCCAGAAAATAAAGCGACGTCGAGTGTTCCCGACTCGAATAATTTAGATTCTGGCTCGGACGTAGGTAACGAAGGAAAAAGCACTAAGACTAAAAGTTACACAGAAGATACAAGTCAAATAAATGATAACAATACTTTGCAAAATAATCAGTCGGAAAATAACTCTAACGAAACGAATATACATACGGAACATCGAGCGATCGCAAACGTCTTAAATATTAGAAATGAATGTACAAATGTAGAAATAAATAATGCAACAAATATTAATATTAAGAATGGCACGACTACTAGCGCTACAAATATTACTAATTTGAATTCTGCTATTAATTCAAACAACGCTAATAATGCAATCAACGAAAGTATAGCATCCAATAGTCAAATTGTTAGTATAACTACGAGCCAGAATAATGTACCCGTTAATATTTTGAGTATGTCACAAATTGGTTCGTTTTCTTGCCAAAATCTTGCACCAAGCGTATTGGATAATTCATCAACGGAAATATCAAATAATACTTCCTCCAGCTTTCATGAATTACACTCTAATATTAATTGGGATAATGTTACTTTAACGAATGATAATTGTAATAATGGCGTGGTATCTTCAAATCAGCACAACATGACAAATAATCACACAATACCATCAATACAAAATATTTCACTACCATGTACTCCTGGAAGTATTTCATCGGTCACAAAGAAATGCGAATATTTAAAAGCATGTATGAGGCTTAAAAAATCACTCGTATTGCCGGATGAATTTTTTTCACTGGACGATGCATTGTGTTACTGCAGTGCTTGTTACAAGGCAGAAGGAGATAATACTATTTGTAAAAAGGGTGAACCTCCGGCAGAATTCGCGTTGCCTGTAGGCTGGGCAAGATTTCCTTTGAGACAAAGTATCAATGCAAATCAAATCCCACAAAGTACTACAGATAAATGGCACGTTTCTTTCTATGGGATACGCTTAGATGCCATAAGGTTTGCAATTAGAATTTACTTATATTACACACACACACATATATATATATATATATATAGTTTCTATAAAAAATATATTTTCTTCAGATTAATTCTCGACAGAGGTGAACTTATGACAAAGGAACAATTAGATGCGAGTAATTTAATATGTACGAAGAACGAAGTCCAAAATCCTCAAGTAATATTTTCACCGAATATAAATTACGCGGCGTCGGAAGAATTCGTTAAAAAATATCCGTAAGTAGATGAGTAATATTAAAGAATGAAAAAGATGGAAATAACAAATTAAAATGATTGATTATATCGTATAGATACATCGATCATCAATCAAATAAAAAACTTAATGCATCAACTGCATTCCAATTGTTGGTAAGACCTGGTTCATACACGATAGGACCAAGTGGAAAGGATGATATTGAATCTCAATTTGAATCTAGTAAATGGGCTACCAAAGAAGCTGGTGCTACAGTAATCGTGGCTCTGCTGATACATCTGGATGGATTTTAATTTTTCTTTCGAAAGTATGTCGATTTTATTAATTCTCGTTGAATACGCGAAGAGCATTTTTATTTTCAGTTATGAACTCTGTCGGTGTAAATAAATACCGTCGTGATACAGCAGTGGTAAGAATTAAAGATCAATATTCGATTCCGTCGAAGTTACGACATGCATTTGTGTTGTGACATTAATATAAATCTTATTATATATTGTATACTGCAATCGATTTGTCTCGTATGAAAAGATATATCTTAAGGTTTCGATTATTTTAATATTAAGTTATTATAAAAGTTAAAAGGAAGGAAGTATCTTCGCGTGCTCTATGAATACACGTGTATCACATTTAGAGATCATTTCTTTCGGCGTCAACGTAACTGGTGGCCTAGGTTTGAAGTTTATATGAACGTGAATCATATGGATATACCTGCACAATAATAAGTTCCCTATATATGTCCAAAGGGACATAGTATTTTTGACTTCTGTGCTTCGCGCCTAATAAACACCAAATCTTAATGATTGCGTTATTAGATACACAATACATTTCTCAAAATGCACTATTCTGCAGCATTGATGAAGTTTCGTGTAATATGCACGTTATATAATAGAAATAAAAAGGACAATGGCAATTCTCATTACAATATATCGAATGATTTATTTGAAACGATATATATATATATATTTTTTCTTATCTACTCGTAAGAAAACAAAAAAAAGAAAAAAAACAAAAAAGAGAGAGAAAGTAATTTATTCCAAATGTACTTTTTTATTGCAGTTTTTTATTACGACGAAAATATTCCTACTAATCACGAAACGATACGAAACATTTACAACGTTTTTTTCTCCACTTCGTTTAGAAATATTTGATTTAACAATTGAAACATTTGTCTAATTACTCTTTTTTCTTTTTTTTTTTTCTTCTTTTTTTTTTTTTTTTTTTCCTTTTAATGGCAATCATTAAATTACTCCACTTTGTGATTAAATAAGAATAAAAATAGAATACGAATGTTTGTTCACAGTGAGAACAATTAGGATTAGCATTTACATTTAGAGCATCGTTCAAATTTTGTCAATAAAATTCTATAAATCGTCATTTGTATTAAAAATGAAAAACTCATTAATGCGTTACAACGTAAATTATATTTCTTCTTCTAAAAGTCACCAGGCATTTATATGTATGCATTCATTGATTAGTATATGAGATCAACTAAATTATTAAACTAAATTATAAGAAATGTAGTTTCTTGGTATAAACATAAATACCTATTGTATCGAACGATCCCTCTATAAATTGTTTTATCGTGACAACAACTGGAAATAATCATTATTGTATGACTTTCAAATATGTACAGTTATCAAACAATTTCAAATCGTAATGCATATTTTCGAATGTCTTTGTAATTTCTTTTTTAATCATCGTATTTATTTTCTTTTTTTTTTCTTTTTTTTTTGTTGTTTTTGTTTCTCATAAGCATTTTATAAGGAATGATTATTTATTGTAAACATTTTATACCCAAACTCGAACATTTTGATCCCAAGAGCAACTGGCTACTGCCATACCATTATTAGTAACACTTAGCGATGTTACTCTATTCTCATGACCCGATAGAATACCTTCAAAATATAAAAGAAAGATATATAAATTAGACGTATTAAACAAATTTTTCTCGATGATATAAATGGCAATTCTTTTTTTCTCGCGCATGAATATATAAATTGAAAAAAAAAAAGAATAAAACAATATATGTGTATACGTATATATCATTTACCATTATGTTGATTCTTCAACGTATCCCATATGTGAATAGAATTATCGTCGCTTCCACAAAATATGAATCTACCACTGAGCGATAATCCGCAGGATGTAAATCCTGGATTCGAGTTTGGTGGTTTGAACGTTGCTAATTGCTGATCGGATCTGAAGTCCCACAGTCTAGCTGTCTTATCTTCCGAAGCTGTTACGAAACCTTGTCCCGAAGGATGATACTATGAAGATAAGTGAAGAAATTTGATGCATTGATACATAACAGTCATAATAGAAAAGATAATGAGATAGATTCGCAGGATGAAATAAGTTTTAAATTATAAAGCTTAATATTTTTAGAATCTCTGGTAACTAATAAACTCTACTCACGCAAACGGAATTGACATCGGCTTCGTGTCCGAAGAACGTCTGTTTGGCAGTTTCTTCTCGTAAATCCCAAAGTTTGCATGTTTTGTCAACGGAACCAGTTACGTAGGTGTTACCATCAGGCGAAAGACTTATGCTTACAACGTCTCCCGCGTGTGCACAAAAATCTGTAGTTTTTTTATTCGCCTCGAGATCCCATATACAACTGAAAGTGCAACGATGAATGAAACTTTATCATTTGATAAAAAAAAAAAAAAAAAAAAAAAAAGAAAGAAAAATCGTAGATATAAATAGATATAACATACATTTTCATATCGCCGGAACCGGTAATAATTCTTTTGTCCTCGAGGAATCTACAAGATGAGAGAAATCCTTCATAACCGAGTAACTCTCGGGTGATTTTAGCAGAGCCGGTGGCATCGCGATTATTAACGTCGTAAATGGTACACATATTATCCATTCCACCGCAGGCAACAAAATTACCGGAAGGTGCAAATGCCACTGACATTACCCAAGCTGAACGTAATGGTATTACTTGGACTTTGTTTCCGGTCCAGGAATCCCAAATTATTAATTTTCCATCCAACGATCCTGTTACGCAGTGTCTGAGATAGAATAATTATGAATGAGATAATTAAAAAGATGATGGATAGAATAACGTTCTACTTCGTACAATTATTTCGATTATCATAGATTTAATATCAATAATGAAATATAATCTATTTTTTAATAACAGACCTGCTGTCGCCGCTGAAATGTACCGAGTTCACCTTATTTATATGCCCTTTCAATAACTTCTTCGTAGATAATTTTACTTTTGGAGCATCCGCTACGCTACCGCATGCTTCCTCTAAAGTAGTGTCCTGCTGTTTTTTCTGATCCTCCTGTAACGCGTTATTAAGTTGTATGACGGTGCATCGAAATTAAAAAGATAAATAAATAAATAAATAATAAAGTGGAACAAATGCGAAAGAATTCGAATCGGTAATAAACCTTGCACTTGTTGATGAGATCCTCCAATTCTTTTTTCAAGGCCGCTGTTTCTGGATCGTCCTTTCCCATTTTTTCTTATTAATTGTAATAATAATATCGAATTGTCAAAGGAGTCGTAGACTCGAGAATGATAAAAATAAAGAGTATTCAGCTAGAAAGCAAAGTCTTGTCGAAGACGAAGAACTGCACGGTGAACAATACGAACTGATTTCCGTCGAAACGAAAAAGAAGCCACAGAGGTAGCTAGCCTGCTGCCCTAGTAATCGTATTAAAACCGATGGTTAATCTCATTTGTTGAGCATTAGATTGGCTCATACACATAACTTAATTACCTATATGTACAGTAACCCCTATTACAATATCTATAGGTTTTTATAAAGATCTATATTAGTTTTATTCAAATGACTAATTGGATAAGTATCTTTAATTAAAGATATTAATGTTTAGATTTTAAATGAAACGAAAAAATTATATCCATTCTTTCATCGATACGAATTAATTTAATCGAAAGTTTCAATTCGTTATCGTTTTGATCGTTCATGAATAAAATATGCATATCTAAATTGAATTATTATCTAAACATTAAAATATGTAAAGATAGCAATACCGACGTCATCATCATTAAAAGTATTGATTTATTGAATCTTTTTCCTTGACGTTTCCTTACGTAACTCGCGAAAACATTATGCATTTATTTTTTATTATTACGAGATTCGATTTTCAATGCACGACAATTTCATTGAGTTGATCAATAAAGTCGATATCTGTATTTATCGACTGATACGATCGATAGGACAGTTATCGATATTATAGATT
The DNA here is from genome assembly GCF_014466175.1 of Vespula pensylvanica. NCBI lineage: Eukaryota > Metazoa > Arthropoda > Insecta > Hymenoptera > Vespidae > Vespula > Vespula pensylvanica. Next base: position 3,143,751 of record NC_057691.1, on the reverse strand, counting down.
CTGACTTTATCGAGCAAGTCGATGGAATGTTAATGAAATTACGTAAGTTCTATATATAACCACAAACTATGTATGCCAACTTATTTCGTTGAAAAAGTTATTCTACAAAGAGCTATCCAACCCAATACATGAATTTACGTTTCATTAATCTACATTTTGGAAATACGTTTAAATCTCTAATTCGTTACTTCGTTCGTTCCTTCGATTGGTCGCCTTCTTCTTAACGTGAGAGTCGACATTCGAGTTTTTCGATTGGTCGCATTCTCAAATAACGCGTCCATCTTTTCAATAACCATTTATATACCATCGTAAAAAAGACGGTTTTTATTACATAATAATAGCCAAAACCAGCAAGGTTTTGTTTGGAAAAGCATTTGAAGGCATTTGCATTAAGTAAACATATAAGATCGCTCGTATCAAAGTCGATTTCCGTAAAGAACGAGCGTAGGAAATGGCGTTGAGATCGATCTGCCGGCTGTCAATTGATTCGACTTTCAGCCATACGAGCCATTTGCGAGCCACCGCCCGCCCGAGTCGACCGTCCTTCCTTACGTTCGTGCGAGATTTTGCTAAAGTCGCCAAGAAAATGAGTTTACCGCGGGTTTTCTTTGATGTCATCGCCGATGACAAACCTATGGGTCGCATCGTTATGGAGGTAATGAAAAATGAGCATTTCTTTTATCCGATTCTACACAAGTTCCGCGGAACTTCCTCGAAAATTCCGGCATGGTTGGCCATCTTGCTTCTACTCGTAAGCCGGCTGTAATAAACGTTATTTCCGTTTATTAATTATCGTTAAATCTTCTTCCATTATGGTTAATCGTAACTTCTAATCGATTATTTATTTATTTGCACTTGGAACGGAACTTCTGGAAGTTTTTTTTTTATTTGGTGCATAATTATTCTAGTGTTTTCGTAACTTCGTGTCCTCGACCCTGACTTCCTCGTGCTTCATCGTTCCAGTAAAATTTTCCACTCGCCGATTCGATCATAGCGTGTTTTTCATGCCGCGTAAGAATCACTTCCGCATTTGTATAATTGTTCGCCGAGGTGAAGAGAAAAAACACAGGTAGAGAGGATTCTTCGAGCGTGGTTTTTCTTTTTCTCTTTTTTTTCTTTTTCTCTTTTCTCGTTCTCTCTTTTTTCACTTTTTTTTTTTTTCTTTTCTTTTCACGGTTATCTGATAAGAGCGAGAGTTCAAATAACTATGATATAACTGTGACTTGTAAATTTAATGTCATAATTAAATCCTCGATTAACTTTATGCTAATGTCCGTGGAAATTTTGTTAAATTTTCAAAAAAACATGTCTAGACGTTTATTTTTACATCGTTATTGTAACAAATACTGCTGATTTATGTTATATTAAGTAAAGGATAACGATATTTCTTTATTTTGTAACTAAGTGGAGAATTGTAAAGAATAATTTTTTTATTCGATATTTCTTTTTTTTTTTTTTAGCTGAGGTCAGATATCGTCCCTAAAACGGCAGAAAATTTCAGAGCTCTCTGCACGGGAGAGAAAGGTTTTGGTTACAAAAATAGCAGCTTCCACAGAGTGATCCCTAATTTCATGTGCCAAGGTGGTGACTTTACTAACCACAATGGCACTGGTGGTAAATCAATTTATGGGACAAGATTCGAAGATGAAAACTTTGTTTTGAAACACACGGAACCCGGCCTTCTGTCTATGGCAAATGCTGGACCCAATACTAACGGTAGTCAGTTTTTCATTACGAGTGGAAAGACCAGTTGGCTCGATGGCAGGCACGTCGTGTTTGGAAAAGTTATAGAGGGAATGGATATTGTTAAAAAGGTAGATAATGCTTATATATGAATATATTTTAGATAAGTACATAGCACTTACCAAGTTTTCTTTTAGATGGAAGCTATGGGTTCGCAGAGTGGACAGACCACCAAAAAGCTCGTGATACAGGAATGTGGACAACTGTAGATCGTTTGACTAGCTACTGTAATGACTACATTTTTATTTAGCTGTTGCAAATCTTAACGTCTTTATTATCCTAATACTATTTTTTGTCTAAATGTCACCTTTATTTCCAATGCCAGTGCATTAACCTCCTATCAATGAAAACATGGCTTGCAAGTAAGAAGGTTTTGCGTCCGTTTAATAACTTCTGCTATTATCCACACATTGGATGACGACATACGAGCCATTTGCAGAAATTCAATAATATAGAATAATACATTTCTGGTTATATTTCTGCATTTATTTGTACGAACATGTTTGACCTGTATTTTTATAAATAATACGTCACATTAAACTATGTCAAATCCACATTCTTCCGTAAAATGTTGACCTATGCATGATGTATTAAAAGCAAAGTGTTCATCTCGTGCGTTTACAGTAATTTCATTCTATGTGGTTTATTTCTGGTAATTATTAGAAATTAGATGCTTACTATCTTCGAATAGAAATTTAGTAAATATTTGGGAAGTATAATGTATTTTAATGATGCATTCATCTACAGTGTCGATCTGTCGTATTAAATTTTCTATTGTGCTTTTGCATTTGAGTACATAGACACGTGTTTATATTTTTCAGTATACACGTCGTTTTTATACCTATAAATCATTCCTTTATATGAGGTGTATTATAATCGATATTTACTTGACTGTTAGAAAACTGTAACGCAGGCAATAAAGTGTGAGTTATCTGGAATTTCTTGTAGAGCACCAGCGTCGAAAAATGTAGATGCAACAGTTTGAATAGTTCCGATTTCTGTAAAATAAAATTGTTCTCAGAAATCTATGAGATGTACATCATTTGATTTGATCTTTGACCACGATCCACGAATTATACGATAATTATTTTTGTTAATGCGAAGATTGGATATATCGAAGGAAAAAGTATACATATATATATATACATATATATATTTTTTATACACATATAGATGAGACAAGAATTTTATTATCCAGATTTATAATTCAATAATCTCATTGCAATTACTCCCAACACTGATACAGAGAAAGTAACATGAATGTTTTTGGTATCATAATATATAAGTTACATCTATCTATATTTACATTTGTTCGTGATAATAAGTCTTCAACTTTTTTTTTCTTTTTTAATAAGATAATCCGATCTATTAGCAGAAAATACTTTTAGATAATTATATCCATGATTTTGTAACTTTTATTTGATCGGTTTTAATTGGATATTTAATCTTTTTATTTTTATATGGGGTGATCTATGACTATATATTTTCTTAGGGTATGACATTAAACACTGGTAATCCTGATAATTCGATAATCTAATTGTCCCTGTGTGTATCTGTGTCTGTGTACGTACATACATACATATGTGTATGTGTGTGTGTATGTGGTATGTATAAGGTGCAACTCAAATTTGCGCGATATTAAAAGTATATGTATCATGACATTTTTTTTGCTTATTTTTTATAAATAGGTATATAATATATTACAATCAATTCATAAACCTTCGGCCCGCAAAGGTGAACGTATATTATATATGTATATATATTATTCGACGCAGTCATCATCGTTATACACTTTAATGAGTTCATGCTCCGATTGAGATTTGTTAGGTATCTCTGCTTAGACTAGTATGATTATTAATGCACCATTTGTTCTCGTTCAACGCAAAATAGTACTTAATAGTACTGAATACCTCCATTATAATTCACTCTAACGACAAACGATTTATTAATATTAAAGCAAACTACGTGTATGCGCTTATATTATATTTCGTAATTTTTGTCTATATCGATTTTAATTTAATACAAATGAAGTAATCAAAATTAATAATCTTTCAACGTGATAAGATTAAAACGAAGTCGTACGATTGTTAAGTCTTTTGCTCTTTTTCTGTTTCTTTCTTTTTTTTATTCTTTTTTTTTTGTTTTTTATCGACAGAACGATGATATTCGAGCTTCCTTTTTATTTATTTATTTATTTATTTTTATTTTAAACGAATACGAATAAAATTATTCGAATAGAAATATCAATGGGAATTAGTCGGTACGAGGTGCAATTTTCTAGTCTTCTTTTCGAACGTTTCGCAAAGGAAGCCGTCTAATATGTGATTTCTGCACATTTAAAGTCTTACATGTAAACATTGGTAGGTGGAACGATCACATGCATTTTTTAGATGTTGTTGACTTTTACTCTTTAATAAATATTTAATCTCTCTTTGATATAGGTATATAAGATCGGAGAGGATCGATCAAATAATATTTTTATTTTGATATAATAGATATATAAGATTTCATAAAGACTCAATCGAGACTAACGAGAGAAATTTACAAGGAGTCCACAGATTGTCAATTATCCGATGCGACTAGATATACATTTTTCTAAACTTGAAAACGTAAGCCCTTTTTTTCCTATGACTAATCTCATTCTAACAAGAGTATATATATATATACATATATTTTAATATATATACTTTTTATATGTATATATATATATATATAAAATTAAATAAAAAACGCAATAATAATTCTCCGTTTCTTAAGAAACTATACGATTTCGATCTAACAGACGTTCTCTATCATCACCATGTTCTATTGTCCTATAAAATGTACAACGAGAGCGAAAAGGGAATCATTTTCGAATAAAGGAGAAGGATTAACGCGAATTACGATACATGGAACGAATAGACCGTTACGTGCAAACTACTTTACGAAGAGATCTTTAAGAGATGAGCAGATCGATGGCTCGCAAGATTCAGTCTGTTCTTGTTCCTTATTTCCACCAGAGGAAAACCAAGCTGTCATTTTCCCGGGTCTCGATTTGTTAGGCGAAACCGATGGTTTTCCATTCGACGAAGAAGCGGATTCCGTGTCGTTCCCTCTCTGGGCAGTTAGAATTTTCTCGATCGCACTGCCTAGGACCTGCTCGATCGAAGGTAAATTAACGAATGGGATTATAAATTCGAGCACATAGAGAAATAAATAAAAAATATAAATATTTTCGTAGAGTCTCACTTGTGCGTCAACCTTCGTACCGCTGGTATCATCCCAAACGACCTTGTGCCTTGTCTCGTTGTCCTTCGACGGCGGTGATTTATTCAAAGTATCCTTCACCGCGCGGACGACCTTCGACTTATCGAATTTAAAAGGTAAACTCGAAGTTGCTGATTCCTCGCTTTTTTGTTTCTTCCACATTGGTTGATGCCGTTTGGTGAACCAATTGGACGGAGCCATGATCGAGGAAGTTGTTGATTTCGTACCTGGACTTGCCTGTTTGCTATTTGTCGTACCGTGTAAAATCGATACGTCGAAACTGTTTGAACGAAAGCTTTTCAATTTGTTACGTTTCTGTTCGGTCGTTTTGCTCGACCAATTGGACTTGCCGTCTTCTCGAGAAAACGAGGGTGGAGCGTCCTCGCCGCATCTGTTTATCTCCGTCGCCGAAGATGTCAACGAGCTTAAAATCGATATTAAATCTGTATTCGAGCAAACGATACCAGCCGCAGACGTGCCAGATGCTGGTGTCGTTGCTGTAGGTGGCCTAGGTACTTCAGAAGCTCGTCTTCTTATCGATGAATTCGATGTCGGTGATACTGTGGGTATCGGAAACTCGGAAAATCGTCGCTTTTGATATTGCGTGTAGTGCTGACTCGAACTGTTACCCTCTAAAGGTTGAATCTCGCAAACGCATTCTCGTGATGGCGTTTTGAACATTTTCAGGCGTACCTGTGACACAAAGTGAAATCATTGCCTTTGAGAAACGTTGACAAAGAGACTAAATTGGCTCGCCATTAACTCGATTTTCCTTTTTTGCTTCTATCTATTATACGGGAATGATATATATTCTTTTGAACAAAGAACAGGTTTGTTACGTATTAGATTGATAAATGGATAGATAGATAGATGCGTAATATGTCATGTTCAATTTTATTAAAAATGATTGACAATAATAGAGGACAGATGGAAATGGTTTTAGCAACGATCATGATTTATAATCTCCCCTAAGGAATTATACTTTTCAACGAGAGAAGTAATTCGTATAAGTCGCGACTTGATCGTTACGAGCTAACCATCTTTTCGCTGTAATATAATCCTAATAATTATTCTTCTACTTTGGAAAAATCCTCTAAATTAGAGCATCTATTCGTGTACTTAGCTAATGTCTAACAGGAACGCTTTCAAACTCGCGTTAAGTGTGTGCTAGGAGGATTACTACCATGAATCACTTTTGCGAGTTAATACTCAAGCGAGCAGTAAAATAAATTATACTCAATGACGCTACATTATGGACACATACATTCTACTCGTGTTATTTTATCGTACTTCCGTTGGTATTTTATCTTTTATATTTTATTCTTTTTCTCTTTCTCTCTTGTTTCCATAGCTCATTTCAATAAAACTCATTCCTCAGGGAAATGTATTCTCGAATATGCTAATTTTAAATGTCGAATTAGTTTTATTTGTTTACGAAAACGATATATAATAAAACGAAGTAGACAAACCAACGAGGAAAAGCAATTTATCGGGTCTCTTGGAAATAAAGAAAGAAAAAAAAAAAAAAAAAGACAAGAGAAAAGGAAAAATTATACCTTTCTTGGTTTGATCTTGGCTATGTCGTCCATTATATCCAATTGAAGATTATGAGAACTTCCAGTGTTGCTCGGTGGTCCGGTTGAATCCCGACGACCTGGTAATATCCTTGAAGCACCAGCTAGTGGAAATGCAGCAATAGATTCTCGACGATTGCGACCGAAGAGAGTTGGTGGTACCCTTGAGATCGTCACTACGGAATGTCTTCTCCCACCGGGTTGAGGTTGTGGTGCTTGCGATAACGTAGCAAGGAAAGCAGCCTCCCTTGGCGATGGACCCGATCCTTCTCCTCCCCTCTCGCTTAGACGTCGTACCTTCCGCGCAAAAAAAAATATCGTTTTCGATAATGACCATTCGATTTTTTTTTTATATTTTCTTTGAATAACTATCGAATTTATTTTTTCATTGATACGTGACAGTAAAGAAAAAAAGAAAAAAAAAAAAAAATAAATGAACGAAAAAAACGAGATTGTAATCGAATCAAGGTGATTCTACCGATTGATTTATAACACGAAATGAATTCATTGAGATAAATATATTTTATTCTTCTTCCTTCGAAATAATTTCAAATCCAAAAAAAAAAAAAAAAAAAAAAAAATAAGAGAGATGTGCAATGTAAATGAAATTCTGAAATGACTGTCCTACATTCTTTTTAAATAATTTTCAATTCGAGATCGCTTTTATAATCACCGATACGAATTAATCCTTTCTCGTTGTAAATGTTTGACAGAGCATATTGGTCAGAGAATATCATTGATGTTATTATTCGATGAAAATTTAATATTCCTATATTGCATTTTGCATCGTTTACCACCAACAAAGGTTATTTCGTTAATTAATTATTTCCTAACGATATTAAAAAGATTACCTGGGATGCGGTTATCCCGGATGTACATTGCGGCGTCGGTAGAGAATGTTTCCTGGTCTCCCTCCATGGTGAAAGAAGATAGGGATTCAAGGACGGAGAATCAGGATCCAGACAACGTGGAGGAGATTCGTTTCTTCGACGTTCGGCATCCTCCTCACCGAGTGTACTTTCCTCAACGACGATTAGCGGCTCCCCGGTACTTCCGCTACTCAAACTTGGAACGAACGACTGTCTTCTCATGCTTTATCTCCTTTTTTTCTCTTTCTCTTTCTCTCTATCTCTTTCTCTAGTTATTAAAGACGATTATCTGAAGAAAAAGAGAAAATAAAAGTAAACTATATTTATTAATTACAATTACGATAATTGCTATCTTAAGTACTTGTGTGTTATCATTGTTTATATTATGACATTACGATATATATGAATTTCTTTGAAAGATCCAATTAGAAATTATAATTACTTATTCAAGTCAGAATTAATTGTAAATTTACGTTGGATAAAGAAATTTTGTGAGTTACATATAATACTCGAGTATTTCTTTTTTTGGAAAATTTAATTGGAGATCAGACAGCTTTTAACTTTCTCTTATTATTATTATTATTATTATTATTATTATTATTATTATTATTATTATTATTGTTATATTCTTTTTAGTTGATTTATTTTTTTGTATATTAATGGAACCATACGTTTATATTTATAAATTTATAGTTATAAATTTATATCTTATAAATTTGTTGAGTTAATAATTGGTGAAATCTGTCGAAACGTTTGAAAGTAGATTATCAAAGGATATTTATCGATCGTATCTCTTCGTTAATTCGTTATTACGTTCATTCCTCTCGATTGGATTTTCTTTTTCTTTTCTTTGAAAGATAATAAAAATATAAAGCAGCCACCAATAATCGTTCTCGAAAACCACGAGGAAATTCCGTTGAAAATCGCTAAGAAAGGGAAGTGTTCTTTAGATAGAGAAACCAATCAGGAAAAAAGAAGAAAAAAAAAGAAAAAGAAGAAGAAGAATAGGATGTTCCATGTGGTTTGAAATTACACGAAGATATATAAAAGGGCTTGGAATCGTGTTCGTAAGCACAACAGTTGATCGAAATTCTAGAGAGCGAACTGTCTCTTATTACTTTTCAAAGTTGGAAAATCGATCATCGATCATTTCAAGTAATCATGAGGACCTTCGTGATCATCTTTACCTTCGTTCTTATTGCTTACGTTTCGGCGTTTGCTATACCAGACTACGATGGACCTATCTATGATTTGAGTAAGTTTCAAAGGATTATATTTTAATACATTATCTGGATGGATAAAATTCTTAAATTTCTATCTATTTGAATGTATGTTTCATTTTCTATCACAATTAAGATTACGTATCAGAATAATTTCAACATTCATTCTATCGAATTGAAGAATTTATTTTCTATCGCAAATTAAGATTATAATATATATGTTTCAGAATAATATCAACATTTTATCATTTAATTAAATTTGAATTTGTATTTTCGATTTACATTCTCATTTCTATCTATCTTCATTTAGGATCAAAGTGATTTTTATGATCCTTGGAAATGAGAATCGGACTATAATATATTTTTCTTTTTATATAATAACACGTTAAGCTTTTATTCGATAGTTATTTATCTTTTACTTTTTTTTTTTTTTTTATTTTAAAGCTCCCATAGAAGATGAAAGCGCCAATGCCAATCAGCTGGCTCCTGCCAGGGCTCGTAGGTTTACCTGCGATTTGTTTTCATTCAGTTCTCAATGGGTAACACCAAATCATGCTGCATGCGCTACCAAATGTTTATTCAAAGGTCGCAGAGGTGGTACTTGTAACAATGGATACTGCGTCTGCAGAAATGGTTAGATTAATCGTCCTTATTTAATCATCTTATCCATATGATATTTACGCTTTCTCATTGACTCATACATGGTTATGATTTACTTATCGATTATACATTGTAACAATTATTTCAAAATGAACGATTTGTTTGATTAGATTTTTAGGAAAAGATTTTTCAGGGAATCTTGGCAATAACGTCACAATATTAAGCGTTATTAATATAGAGTTTTTTTTCTTTTCATTAATGAATTATCGTAGCAGATAGAAAAATAGTTTATGATTATTATATCATTCATAGATATCATTGCGCGAGCTTTTCGATAGAATTCAAATGATTTTAATCGATGTTAATATAGATGGTCTCTTTCCTTCGTGATTCTCGGATAATTAATGTAATTAGTGATCATGAAGCGATTTGATGTACGACTGCAATGAATTGATGTATGAATATAATGATATTGAAAAAAAAGAAGAAGGAAAAGAAAAGAGAAAAAGAGAAAAAAAGAAAAAAAAAGAAAAAAAAAAGAAAAAATAAATAAAACATCTATAACTGTGCCTTTATATCGATACATTTATTTATTATCTCGACGACTCGTTGTAATTATTATTACGATTTCAATGAAAAAAAGCTGACACATCTCTAGGGAATGCATTTTGTTTTTATTCTCTCGTCGTTTTGCGTTGCACTATGCAATATTTTTCGAACATTACGTAAAATACAATGGGTATGCCACCCGTATGCTCAACGAAGCGATTAATAAACGTCCTATCAATCGTTTTCCTTCGCTCACTGTATTCTCGTTTACTTTTCATCCCATTCTCCCTACAATTCTCAACATAGTGACAATTGATAGCATATTCTCAATTTTTATTTGATAGAAAAGGCGGTAACCTTTTCTATGCCCAGTGATTTACTATAATTTTTACCGTAAGATATTTCGATTCTACGTAAGTAAAATACATACATACATATGTAGATTATTTTAATACTTTATCAAATATGCGATCAAGATATTCACATACAAGGACACAGATAAATGACGACGTGTAATAAAAAATATTTGAAAATGTTTTTCTCGTAGATAGTGTATATGTTTCGTTATTCGATAAAGATCGATAGAATTTCTTTATATAGATAAAGTTTAAACGAAAGATTCATCGAATATGTATCGGTCAGCTAGTGTTTCTGCTATCAAACACGATTCGATATCGTATTCCGAGAAATTCAAACTAGACAATTCTATTTGTTTGGATGCTATGTATACCGTAGAATTCTTTTGTTGGAGAAACGTTCGCAAAGTATTTTCTATATTTTCAAAAAAAAGGACGATAGATGTCGATAGTTTCGTGAAAAAAGAAAAAAATTACCTTTTGAAAAATTTTTGGGATACAAAGAGAGAGAGGAAGTGAGAGAGAGAGAGAGAGAGAGAGAGAGAATTTTAGTACTTCGTAATAAAATTTTTAATTACTTCCTACGATATATCGATATTATTTCGCTCGAAAGAAAATTAAATAATAATGATAATAATAATAATAATTATTATTATCATTATATATATTAAACGAAATACTATCGAATATTTTAAAAATTGACCGATGTCCATCAAGTTTATATCAGTTCGTTCGATAAAACATTTCCTCTCGTCGTCGATTAATTGTAAGATAACGTTTGGACATTTTATACCTTGGAACAGTCTGTTATCAGAGACAGAAACGGCGTAAATCGGATCGTATTAGATCGGCCAAGCTCCAACGAACGAACAACGTTCTCTTCCTGTCGTATCCGGATATCAATCATTCCGACCTCCTGGTCGGATGCTTACGTCAAGGTCGTAATACTGTACGCTTTTACGTTTGCAATACGAAACCATATTTCGGTCGTATCGATTTTCCTGTCGTTCGTGATATCCTTTTACCAGATCGCGTTGATGTAAAGCTAACATTTAGAGATGTAGAAAAATCTTAAAAAAAAAAAAAAAAAAAGAAAAAAAGAATAGAAAAAAAAAAATGTCAGTCTTAATAATTTTTTTTTTTATGTATAATGTGTTTTTTTAATAAGTATAATATTCTATAAAATATACACGATGTTATTTAAATGTTATTGTTGTTGTTGTTATTATTATTATTATTAATATTATTATTATTAATATTACTTTTTTTTTCATTGATATAGTCTACCCTTAAGTACAGCTAGGTATTATCATATTCTTATCGAGCAGCCATCGATGTAAGCATAAGGGTGAGGGTTTCCCTTTAACCTTAAAATAAAAATGAAAAGCACTACACCGTCGTCCTCGATTCTTTAACACTTATACGCGCGGATCTTTTTTATCCATTTATCTTGTGAAGTTTTCTTCAAACATTGATTTTCTATTACGAATCTTTTTTTGCATAAAGATCGTTTCAAATAGTTGAGATATTAAAATCTTTATGAACTTGATTATAATTTTTTCATTTTGGTTCATTAATTCATTTAATTACTTTTGACTGGAGAGAAAGAGAGAGAGAGAGAGAAAGGGATAGAGACAGAGACAGAGACAGATACAGATAGAGAAAGAAAAAGAAAAAGAGAGAAGAAAGAAAGAATGAATTAAAAACAGAGCTCTTGCGTAAAGTATAGGAAAAAGAGAAAGAAAATGTGAGACTGAAATGAAATAAAATTTTTAACAAAGGATTCATAACTGCGCAGTTCAAAGGGAAAATTCATATTTTTCGTATTCTCGTTAACTTTTCTACATTATCACGTTGGGTATCATAAAATTCAGAGGCAACTATGAGATTCCACATTTCGTTCGTCAATAAATCAACTTTTTCTAACTCAATGGTTCGCATTATATGTAAACATCTCTTTTTTTAAGTTGTTAAAAGAAAGCAAGATAGAAAAGGAAAAGAAAAGAGTGAAGAAGAAGAAAAGAAAGAAAAAGGAAAAGAAAACAAAAGAGTGAGAAAAGCAGAATGCGATATCAGTTTGCTTGAAAGGATAAATATTTGCATAAATGAATGGATCATTTAACTCTCGGAACATAAATATGGTCGGAGTTGTCAGCTTGTCATACGAATGGAATTAACGTTGTGCAGTTCTTCGAGTTTAGATATATCGCCACGTAAATCCTATGGATCGACATTTAGGATTAAATGCAATGTCGATCTTCATGATCGTTCATCGTTTAAAGCTTGAAAGATTCTATTTAGTGATAGTGGTCTCTATAAATCGTCTGTTCTCACTTTAGCAAATGGAATTTACAATGAATTTTGTCGCGATCCATATACATATAAAGAGAGAGAGAGAGAGAAAGAAAAAGAGATAAAGAGAGAGAGAGAGAGAGAGAGAGAGAGAGAGAGAGAGAGAGACAGCATATCCTTCTAACTTTCGAGCATCTTCTTCTTCTTCTTATAAGCGAACTAGAGAATTAGCAATTAGATCCTCAGAGAATGATCAATTATTCCGAAAAGCTGATTAAAAGGCCCGTCTCATTTTCGACCGCGCGTCAAAGAGAGACACGTAACAAACGAGACTCGAAACTCGAGAAGCTCGAATCAATTTGCAAGTTAAAGCGTAGAGAACTTTAACGAAGAGAAATCAGATTGGTCTGTTAGAGTTTAAGGATAGAAATTAACTCTGATCGGAATGCCGGCCTTAACTCGGTTTCGAGGCTGAGATTGGCCGAAGAGTGGCCGGTCGACATGTTAAATAGCTTCTGGAATTTTAAAGCTGCATCATTGAAAGGAATGAGCTTATCAGTACTCTCTCTGAGTACTTGTGGCTAGGTCGAACGACTTTTAAACTCACATAAACTCAGTCAAGAGAGAAGTTTCGTAGGCTATCCGTTTTTCTTTTTTTCTCTTTTTCCTTCCTTCCTTCTTTCTTTCTCTTTTTCTGTCTGTCTGCCTGTTCCTTTTAATTTAATTGTTATAATTTAGTTTTAATTTTTTTTTTATCTATGCTCACTTATCCATTTATCAATACATAGATATGTATATGCGTTGTATATCTTTAATATGCGGATTGTTATAAATGTAATAAAGTATCTATTTATTTCCCTTTATCCTTTTATATCTCCGATATCTCACTAAGACACAATGGCGTTGAATCTCTAAAGATGACCTATCCAGCTCGGTCTTTAATTATACAATTATTCGACCACAATCGGGATCGTGATCTCCGTTAGAATGCCCTTAGAATTTTGATTTACTCCTTCTCCTATTCGCAGTTTGAATTACGAATCGGGTCTGGCACGATGCTGATACCGTGACTGTTTCGGAAGATATTTTTAAATCTCAAAACAAGAAATTCGAAATCCCTTTTCGATTTAATTGGATTCTTTAATTATGTTGAAAATCTTTTTCTAACAAATTAAACTAATTCAATGATTTTTATCAATTTCTTTCTATTGTTATATTGTCTCTTCAATCAAGGATTGTTCTGAGGAACGCCTTTACTACTCCTCCGTTGTTTTCTTTCGATTAAACTGAAGTGAATTGAAAGCGATGGAGAAAATGTCAGTACGTACCGTTACCGAGGAAACAGATCTGAAATTAATTGGACTGTGAGGATTTATGATGGCATTCGCATGAATTCCCTAGAATGTGAGATATAGTGACCCGTGGTTCGCACGAATATTCCGAATAATACATACATGTAAAGGCGTATACCATGTAAGCGGAATATCCTTGAATTCATAGAGACATGAGAGATCATTAGTATGCGAACAAGAAGATACATATTTCAACTATAATATTTGATTCCATCATAATATTGTAAGAGTATATTACAAATCCTATTTACATATATACATTTCTTTTATCTCTCTCTCTCTCTCTCTGTCTATCTCTCTCTTTATCCTTCTTCTTCTCTTTTTCTTTCTCTGAATATAATGAAGAGTATTAGGATAATTTTATATCTTAATGCGTTCGATCGATCAGTACAATTCTATAGAATCTTCGTAACAATAAAGAGATTCTTACGTGTTCGTTCTCTGATGAATTTCCACCGACGGAACCGAACGACATCCGACGAAGTAAGAGCGATGTGGAGAGTAAAATAGATAGATAGAGAAAGAGAGAGAGAGAGAGAGAGAGAGAGAGAGAGAGAGACAGAGGGAGAGAGAGAGAGAGGACTTCGCGAATGCGTCTTTAGATAGCGTATCTATCGATCGCGTTTCAGGAGAGCATGGCAGAGTAAGCGACCCAGACCGCAAGCTTCAGAGGCTGGGGGTTGCTTGTAGCGAGCTGATGTGAATCTAATCGCGTGATTCTCACCTGATGAAGCTCCTGTGAGAGAGAGAGAGAGAGAGAGGGAGAGAAAGAGGGAGAAAAAGAACATACAACTTATGCGTAATTTTTATGTCAGACAAACTCAAAGTATCATTTAACGTTATCTCATGACTTGTCTTGCGATGGAAATGCATAATTGTTGACAGTAGAGATATCGAAAGAAAGTTCGAGTTCGTAGAAACTTTGATATTTTTCAAGGTCGTTCACTGTATCGACTAAGAGCAACACGTGAATATTTCTTCTTCCGAGGAGAGGAAATCGTCCAGTAGGACGAATTTCAATCGACCGGAATTCCTTGTTTCTTTTGCTTTTTCATTCCTTTTTTCAGATGTCTTTTTTCATTCTCTGCATCTGTCTCTTTTCTTTTTCCTTTTTTTATCGTCGTCATCGCTGTCGTTGTTCTTGTTGTTGTTGATTATTCTCGAAGAAGAGAAGGTTTTTTTCGATGTTAAATGTTCACTCATGTAGATATATTGAGTATCTGATCGTTGCATTTACTACTTCCAAGTGGATTCTCATGAGATAGCATCACCATTTCGTCCTTGGTTAGAGAAGGGAATATATCTGTTAAGAGTACTTTCGAGATGCACATCGTTAACGACGAGTTAAGGGAGATATTTGAGTTCGACAAATAGTGATAACGATCATTTGGATACAAAAAAACTTGATAAATCTTATAAAATAATAAGAATCAATATATTTACACGATCAATCGATTTCTCGATTAAAATCAACTGCGAGAGGAGTGTAATTTTTTTTTTCATTTTAATTCGTTAAATTTCCTTCTTTTCAAATCATCCTTTCTCTCTCTCTCTCTCTCTCTGTTTTTTCGTAACTAGAGTAATTTTAAATTCATGAAGTATCAATCGACGGGATAGATCCGAAATATTGTGATATTTCTCATCGATGAAATCCAATATTTGTTTGATAAGAAAAAAAAAAGAGAGCAAAAGAGAAAGAGAGAGAGAGAGAGAGAGAGAAAGAGAAAGAAAAAGAGAGAAAGAGAGAAAGCGATGAGGGAGGTGGGGTCGATCGGGTGAGAAAAAGAGGGAAAGAGGAAAAACACGTATATAGGTCATTCTACACGAGTATACTACGTGCCGTGAAAACGATAGACAAATATACGACGTTCGACATTTTCCGAGAATTTTATTTGCAATATCCTTCGTAACCATCGTATCCTTCGTGCTTTAAAATACGAAACAGTTGTCCATTTTGGTAGCATCGTAAGGTCTCCTTTTACAGGACATTTCCTGCTTTGCGAGCGAACTAACCACACCTAACTACTACAAAGACCCATCGTGAAAGTCCATTATCCTGAATCGAATCAAATAAGACTATTTTATCGCGTCAAGCGAATAAAATAAAACGAGTGATTAAGGAAAATTGATAGTACCCGGAGTTGTTTCGAGATGGGATCGATTTTCATAAGATAAAAGATACGATTCGGTTAAAGATCATCATTGAGGTACGAAATAACGATACTGAAAATTCTCATCGTTATTGTATTTAGTTACTATCGTGTTAGGCACGATTTATCGCTAGAAAAATCTTAAAGATATTATAATCGAGCGTTCGTAGAAAAAATGCTAATTTATTGATCGAACTATTACAATCGAAAATTAATTATAAAAATATCGTCGATCATTTGTCTTAGGCGAAATTGAAGATCGAATAGTATTTCACGTGGCAATATTTTACAGTTAGCTAAGTCGTTCCTTATAATTAAATAATACGGATTCAATATTCCTTATGCTCTTACGTTCGTTCGTACTATTTTTGGCAATTACTCGACTCGTAAAATTTATACCGACAACAATTTCAGTCAGTCAGATATTAAAGTACGAGCATTTATAATCGTTTGTTATCGACGTTTCCGTTTTGTTATAATAACGTAAATCTGAGAGAAGCTCTTTGATCATTATAATTTTCTATTTCAAAGTGTATACAATTTTCTTTCTTTTCATTTTTTTTTCTTCCGGATAAAATAAGCTTCCTGTACGATTAGGAAAGTGAGTTATATATAAATAGGTCAAGTTTATATATAGCCTCGCAAGACCTTTTCTGAAATCATAGATCAAGTCGATATAACGTATTTGAAAAGCTCATGAACAGTTAGATGAAACGTTAACCGAACGTCGAGTCAAAATTCATTGGAACGTTAAGTCGATCATCATCGACAAAAGAAAATGAACGATTTAATTATGTTATTACATATCATTCGAAAGACATTTTTTCTATTTTCATTAATATATATATATATATATATATATATATATATATATATATATATTATTATAATATGCCCATTTCTCAATCGATTTATAATCCGATTTAAATTAATGTTGTAAAAAATTAATAAGTAATTATCCTTAAAATTATCTATCAACCAAAATCTAGTTGAAAAAGCTCTTCCCTTTTTAAACGTCTCCTCGTTTATTTATTTTTCCGAGCATTCAATCCGCTTTTTTTCGATTTACTACAATTTCCTTCGATTACGACCGCGAGGCCGATTATAACGAAGGTTCTCTTTAAAATAAAAATAAAAAGAAGAGGTAGTACTAGAAGGAAGAAATAAAAAAATAAAAAAGAGAGAAAGAGAGAAGGAGCAAAGGAAAGAAGAAAAATTTTATTCCAGCTGACGAATCCGAGTTAACGATTAACGTAGAAATTGAACTAAGTATAATTCTTGTCGTCCTCGTCAACGTCGTCGTCGACGTTTCTCTCTCTCTCTCTCTCTCTCTCTCTCTCTCTCTCTCTCTCTCTCTTCCTTTCCTAACAGGACGATTATCCTGGTCGTTAACGTGCTCGTGCTATGAATTAAATCCGACACATTGCCGTACCGATTAACGTCGATATCAAACGTTGACGATCGCTTTTATACGAGATCAGACTTTGCGATTAATGTCTACCCACGTTCTCAATTTTATATTTCAATTGTTGATATACATATATAGGTAATTACATGATGTAGGTAAAAATATTCTTACGTAGGCGTTAATAAAAGTATTTTTCTTCTATTTCTTCCTATTCCTTTCTTTATTTTTGCGAAATAATTAATTCGAAATATTCTGCTAAAAGAAATCAAAATATTAAAGATGAATGGGTCTCATCGAAGCGAATTTATGCGTTTTTAATAATTCCAATCAAGGATATCGATCGCGATAGGAAAAAAATCTATGTTTCTCGATCGTACATATTCCAATTAGTACTCTTAATAGGCGGTTTGTTGTTTTGATAAAAGGAAAATAGATAGATAGATAGATAGATAGATAGATAGATAGATAGATAGATAGATAGATACATATATAGATAGATAGAGAGAAAGAGGGAGAGAGAGAGAGATGTAGAAAGAAATGAAATAAAATACGTACAAGAGATTGAAAGTTCATAGAAAAGAACGAATACGGAGATCGGTCGATTGGTTGATATGTTACGGGTTGTAAATCATGATCCAGCATGAGTGTTCGTTTGTGATTTCCGTTTTGAAATACGTTTTGGAATACTGAAATGGAATTAGCGTATAGATTCGAAGTGAAGTTCGAACACGAAATTAATGCCAATTGTCAAATGGATTGGATGTTTCTCTTGACGCTTTCGGTATTTTCGGATAAAGCGTGGGAGCTAGAGGAAAGAGTAACAGAAAGAGAAAGAGAAAGAGAAAGAGAGAGAGAGAGGGAGAGAGAAAGAGAGAGAAAGATAATGTCCCGAACGTCTCCTAATTGATAGTCTCTCCACTTAGCTGGAAAGTTCATTATTAGGAAGAGCTTTTCAAGTATAATAGCTCGAACCAGTCATCGACGTCGTTTCGCTAACAGCTACCTGCTGATAAGATCCTTGAACGCAGGCTAGCTAATGGGATCGTTTAGAGACGTTCTAGCGCTAACACAGATTCGATTAAAAGTCGTTCTTACCGAAATATCCGCTCGATTTGCTCTGAAAAGGAAATGCTTCCCCTTTATCGAACCCCTTCCCTCCATCCTCCTCTCCGCTGTAACTTATTCTTTTTTTGGATCACGTAAGAGAGATATCTCGACGAACGATCTTATTTTTCTTCCTTATTTCATCCGTTTTCCTTTTCGTTTTCTTTTTCTTTTCTCAATACGGACGAATACTTTTTATCGTTTAAAGGTACGAGTACCTAATCGATATGCAATGTTACGATAATGCGTTCTAGATTATGTCTATGCATACGTATGTATAATATTTATGTACGTATATATGTATATATATTTTTTTTATAGACGACAATGTATTTAATATCGATAAGAAATAGAAAAAGATAAGACGTTTCTCTATCTTTTTTTTTTCTCTTTTTCTTTCTCTCCAATGGAAAAGAAGAAAAAAAAAAAAAAGAACAATGTGCGACAGTTATATTACAGTTCTAGTATCTCTACCCATAGGGAGTAATTTCTATTGTTAAATGAAAATCTATGTGGATTGAAAAGGTTGCATGGCGACCCACTTGCATATTATTATCAGTTTTCGCATAGGCCGAAGAACAAAGAATGCGAGCTATTCTTTTATAAGGTCGTAAAGTGTAGGACGATCTTTTTTCTTTCGTTTTTTCTTTTCTAGAATTTTGCAGAATTATCTCTTTCTTTTTTTCTTTCTTTTTTCTTTTACTTTTTTTTTTTAATCGAACGAATTAAGAAAGTCCTAAAACGCCAAAAGTGTCCTTTTTACTTCGACGAATTATTAATGTTAACGATCAAACTTATCGTTTGATCGTGTCTTAATCGTGTAATCAAGAAAATCTAAAAAGTTCTTTTTCCCTTTTCCTTTTTTTTTTTTTTTTAAAGTTTGACCTTTCGTATACATATAATTTATAAACTCTCTCGCGATATAGCACATAGAATCATATTTCTCTTCCTTTTACGAAACTTACATTTGACGTTTACAGGAAACAATATTTCAATAATAAAATATTCGCTCTTAAATAAAAAATAACAGGATAACTCAATGAATTATTTAGTTATGGATGACAATGGCAGGAGTTATCGCTTGTAAAAGGTCATACAGTAAATATTATAACTTCGATTTAAAATACGTAACATTATTCGATAACATGATTAAACTCATTCGGGACTGTTTAATATGTTCTATAATTTTATTGTTATATTTACTATCACGTTCCCATAGATGCGATATCGTACGATACGTATATGACCTATGTGCCTCCATGAAAATTCAATTATCGATTGTATTTTAGCATAATGCAACTTCGATATATATGTATATACATATTTTTCGAATAACTACCATACGATGTGGAATTGTTTCTTCGATAATGGCATCATTACTGTAATATGTAGATAACGTTCCTTCTTTATAATTTACAAACGTCGTTCTATAAAATCATCGTAAAAAAAAATAATCGTTACTTGTTAGTTAGTCGTTCGTACAAGAAAGTTATCTACTTGTTCGAACATTTCTTCACCTTGAAATATTTTAAAATTTTTCTTATCTATGGTATCATCGAGGGTGAATATATGTACGTACATACTTTCAGACATAAAAAATTTCAAGAGAATTCAAGAACAGGATACTCGCGGAAAAGTCGTTTATCAGAACCTCTACAAGGAAAATGCCATGATAGGGGTTAGGGGAGCTATAAAATTTTCTTGATTCGTTTGATTGTCAGATAGTCGATGAAAAAAAAAAAAGGAAAAAAGAGAGAAAGAGAAAAGTGAGACAGAGATAAAGAGAAAGAAAGAAAGAGAGTAAAATAGAAAGAGAGGGGATGAAAAAGCCTGAGGGATCTCGATAGAAATAAAGGGGAAATCGGTGGAAGAATGGGATATATCGAGAACGTCGGGCCTTAAATGCGAGATAACTGCGTCGTGCTGGAAATCGATTCGCCCTCAGAATCGTAGGGCATTTCACGGTAGGATGGTTTCCGCTAGTACGGTACCACACTGATTTCTCCTAAAATGGCTATAGCAAGGGCACGGTACCGCGAAAAATCGAATTACGATCTTATCTCTTTCTTTGCGCCGTATATAAAACGCAATAAAGTGAGCATGAACGGTGGAAAAATGTAGGTACGTACATTTTTCGTGCTTGAGTGAAATAATACTGACGCGAAAAAATGCCTGTTATTTTCCTCTTAGAAATGTCATTGTAAATAAATTCCAATTAAAATACTTCATTTGACGTTAAATACCTAATATATATATATATATATATATATATATATATATATATCATGATATATTTATATTTAAGTGTTTAATAATAATAATAATAATAATAATAATAATAATAATAATAATAGTAATAATAGTAATAATAGTAATAATGAAATATAATGAATAGGCTTATAACACTATCTGTTATCGTTAAACCATTTCAAACACGATACCTATTCGTAGCTATAAATCATGAATATGCAAGAGTAAGTGTATTGATTGATCGATAAACAAATTCGATTGTTAACGTGTATATGCAAATATACGATAATTTATTAAGATTTATATTCGATATAATATATTAATATATCTATCGTGTTGTAATAATAAAGATACCGATGGTAGTGTTTGTAGGTTGAAAAAAAGGAAAAATGGAGAAAAACAAGAAAGAAGAAAAGGAGAAAGAAAATAATGAAAATTACATTAGATATCTATGCAAATTGAAAATTCATGAATACGAATTCGATGAAAAACGTTTACGAGGATATTTGGCGAGGATATTGCTACTTCGTTTGCGTATAATTCTATTCGTTCAATCGTTTGTTGTTTCGTGTCACAAACAAGCGTATGAATTCATTGAACGTATTGCACGCAAGTTTGGTGTCGATATTTCAATTTTCGATTTCATTTGGAAACGTCGAATCCCTTTACGCCTTTCGACCTTTATGAAATATTGAAGTGGCAAATAGTAACACGTTAACCGAACCCTCCAACGTTAGAGGAAGGTTGTTTCGTTAGTTTTGATATGTTTAAATTAAAGGGTAGTAAAAGTAAGATTTGACCAAAACGCATTTGCGTTAGTTTTATAATTTTGTTAAATGTTTTCAAAGTAACAAGTTAGAAGAAGTAAAGTTTACCCAGTAAAATGTGTATATATATATATATATATATATATATATATATATATATATATAAGGAGGGAAGAAAGTTAAACTTTGAAATTAAAGAGGAAAACATTTAATTGGAAGGTTACGTATAAGATATTCCCCTAAGGCGAGAAACGATTAATTTTATGCGATATGGAAACTTAATGGTGGTATCTACGCACAGTATTAATCTGATAATATCGTTTCTTTCAATCTTCTTACTGACAATCTGAAAATTATGTCATTTATATTATTCCTAATAACGATTTCAAAACTCGATCGTTTCTCGAACATTTTCTGAATAACGTAATTAATTATGACGCACATATCTCTGTTATTAACAAAGACTAATAAACCTCAGGGGAATAGTTACGTGTAGGTATACTACTTCGTGCACGCGTTTTCGAGCACGCTTCTGGCAATTCACGTCCGATAACGTTCATATAACCGTACAATGAGAGAGGAATAGAGAAAGAGATGAAGAGATAGAAAGAGAGAGAGAGAGAGAGAGAGAGAAGCGACTATTATCCATGAAAAAGGGTGGTTACATGCAGCGTCTATTGTAAATAAAAGTAGGAAAGGATGAAATTAAAATCTAAAATTACGTAAACTTGAGTGAACAAATGAATGAATGAATGAACGAACGAACGAACGAACGAACGAACGAACGAACGAACGAACGAAATCCTGGATAACATTGTAGCGACATATATGAACGTCCAAAAATAATACCATGCAGGTATTTCCGCGTTATTGTATTTGCACGTAGATCCGTGAATTTTTTCAAATGAAAAAATTTGACGGACGTTATCGAATGAACGAAAAACAAAATAAAAGAGAATAAAATATATATGTATATATATATATATATATATAAAAGATAAAAAAAAAAGGAACGAGAAGAAAATAAACAAACAAAAGAAAAAAAGGAACAGGAAAAAAATAAAGAAAGGAATAAAGAAAGAAAGAAAGAAAGAAAGAAAAAAAGAAAGCTAAAAAAAAAAAAACAGAGTTATTGCCTATAAAACTCGTCGTCGATTAAAAAAGTTTCGACGCTCGATTGAAACGTTAAAAAGCTTATCGAACATTAGTGAAATATTCTTTCGGATTACTTTTCTTCCTTCTCTTTATTTTTCTTCGAAGGACTTTCCTTTACTCATTCGGAACACGATTGTAAGCACTTATTCGGTAAGTTTAATTTTAAAATCCGATTGTTCGAGTCAGTCGCTTTAATCGCTCTAGGCAAAGATCAAGTTTGAAGCGAAACGGTGCAGAGATTGACGAGACACGATGGAACGAAAATGTGCTTCTTTTTTCGTTTTTTGTTTCTCTTTTTTTTTTCTTTCTTTCTCTCTCTCTCTCTCTCTCTCTCTCTCTCTCTCCCTTTTTTTATCTTTTCCCTCGAACGAGAAAATTACTATCTACCCAAAAGATTTTCCGTTTTTATGCCCTCCCTTTCTTTCTTTCCCCCTTGACTCCTTCTATCATCCGACACTTCCCCCTCAGGAGTTAATAAATTCTGCAAGAAGGCATCTTTAGGAATCTTTCGTTTTTACCTAAGGCGTAGTAAATAAGATGCGAGCATGTTCCAACGGAACGTACATTTTAACGGAAATTTATTCGACGTGAAAGTAAAGTTCGCCGAACGGTAAATTTTTCTTTCTCTCTTTCTTTTTTTTCCATTCTTCTTTTTCCTTTCTTTGCATTGGAAAAACCACCCACGGAAGAATATATTCGTCGGCACGAATTACTATAGAAAAGGAGATTCTAATTATATCGCGAGTTCGTGTCTCTCGGTGCGGATTATTCGAGCGGCAAGGATTTACGCGCATAGATCGTAAAACGAAGATATCAGAACATTTACGTCTCGCGGATTGAAATCAACGATCACGTTCGATGATCGAACGGTATCCTGATGGTGATAATGAAAAAGCAAAGGATAGAGATAGAAATTGAAGAGAGAAAGAGAGAGAGAGAGAGAGAAGAATGGAGATCGGATAGAATAGGGTTGGGACTACAATTTCCAGAGAGAACAAACGTTTCGTCATTCAGATTGATTTTAACAGAACGATAGAGCCAACCG
This sequence comes from Vespula pensylvanica, assembly GCF_014466175.1. Lineage (NCBI taxonomy): Eukaryota > Metazoa > Arthropoda > Insecta > Hymenoptera > Vespidae > Vespula > Vespula pensylvanica. The sequence goes on along the minus strand of NC_057691.1, from coordinate 3,120,071 downwards.
AGTGTGGAAACCAAAAGTTAATTACGTATCTGTCGTTACCTATATCTTACATTTTAACTCGCTCGACCGTTCTCCGTTGAATATGTTTCTTTTTCGTTTGTAGTTATCGATCTATTTCTTTCTTTTTTTCTTTCTTTTTTTCTTTTTCATCGGTCTAACGATTTTTTAAATATTTCAAAAGAAAATGTAAGAAAAAAGAACAAAGGAAACAAAAGGGAAAAACATTAAAAATTTTCAAAGTGAATGTTAGAAAGAGAAAAGATAAAAAGAATAAAAATAAAATGTAGACTTCTCAACTAGATTTTATGTTCCTTAATATGCCCACCTTTGTGTTCATTCTTAGCGCAGAAAATTATCGGAAGTTTGCTCGTTACTTTGTTTCAAGATAAACGAAGAAAATGAAGACAAAGAAGAAGAACAAGAAGAACAAGAACAAGAACAAGAACAAGAACAAGAACAAGAACAAGAACAAGAAGGAAAGACTGAGGAACAATTCGGATTAGCAGTATCGTTAAAGACCGAGAAAAATGAAGAAAAACGTAAAAGTTTGACTTTGAATATTTCATGTTTACGCTCGAACGAAAGTTTTATGGGTAGCTGAGTATGAAAATTAAATCTTCAAAAAATTGCTATTGTCGATCGTATAGATAGACTGTTAATCAAATCATAGCCAATGAAAAATCAAATCGAAGATGGCGAAGCTTCGATAAGTTAAATTTAATAATTTTCGTTTTTAATAAAAACGAAAGGGGAAGTCCATTTTTCGATCATCAACTTATACATGAGTAGGTTAATTCCCTTTTTATGATATCTAATGATTATAATAATATCTATCGATGATAATAAATAATCAAGTGCCAAAAAGGAAGTTCATTTATAACGATTATTTCTCGTCCCTTAGGTCACATCCAGTCGGATTATTTTTTATTAGCTCAAAAAAAGAAACCTGGTAATTTTCAACTCGGTTTTAATGTTGGCAAGACAGGAAGGCCAAGAAGATTAAGTTCAAAGATTGGACGATGACTCTTCCCTTCTTCATCGCTCGACCTTGGCCTAAGTTTCGTCCTCACGAATCCCTTCGTCGAATTTCGAAACTCCTTGTTAACTACGAGAGAAACATTATCCTCTTTATTGTGCGAGTAAGATCAGGTGTGCTATGCCTTGGAAACAATTTTACCTCGTTTCCTTCTTCTTCTACTTTTCCTTCTCTTTTTTTTTTCCTTTCCAAGCTTCTTCTTCTTCTTCTTCTTTTTCTATGGCTACCATGAACGAGCTATTTTAGTTCTTGACATTATAGTATCATATAGAAGATCATTGCCATTACTTTATTGGCCAACGTCTCTCGTTTATAAAACTTTTTTTAAAATCCACTTAGCCTTCGATATAGACTTCGAGTCGATTCTCAAATGAAGAGATCGTTATTCTTATCTTCTCTAGAAAGTACTCGAGAACCCTAGTAAGAAATGGAAATTACCCTAGAAATCGCTCGGAGGTGCGATTTTCTTTGCTTTTTTATCTTCTCTCGATTATCGAAATGGCCAATATTTTTTTTCCTCTCTTTCTTTTTAATACTGAACATCGTTGGAATGATGAGAATGAAAGTTTTTGTTGATTTGTTTACTTTTTGTGTATATATGTGTGTCTGGCTTTTCTCTCCTACTCCCCCATAATAATACCGAGAATGCGATTTAACGCTCTATTAGCCACGAACATAATTAGTATTATTCTCATATTTCCACGAGATGATTTTCTCGAGGTATTGCAATATCGATGATCGATATTTTCGTATTTCCACGTTTCATACGGTCATCGAGATTTTATATAAAAATCTTCTCTTCAATTTTTCGCGAAGCACGTAATTGTTTTTTTTTTGTTTTATATTCCATAACATCGACTCCAATTCGCGAACGTTTGTGGCATCACGTATTCGAGTGAAGCTTTCTCCGATCGATCGTCTCGACCAAAAAAAAAAAAAAAAAAAAAAAAAATAGAAAAAAGAAAAAAAAAGATTAAAAAGACTTTCTCTAGGGATAAGTTTCGACAATGTTCGAGAATAATCGCACATTAAATTATTTCTTTTGTCATCACGTACTTTCTAATAATTATCGTCGACGAGAGGAGGATGTAGAATAAAAGAACTCCTCATAGAAGAAATTATAACTTTACTATAATATGATTATCGATATTTAATTCTCGTCACGATCGTTTCCCTAACACTCGCTTGAACTTAATCAGATTTCTCTTACTTGTTAATTAACAACTTTTTCAATATCGTTCGCGAGTTCTATCGAGACAATGGCAAGTTAAGAAGATCGAAATATTTTTCTCGGATATCGAAATAAATTATTCCGATTAAATATTACAAAACAACCCTTCGAATTATTTATTAATAAAGTGCTAGTGATCAAAAATTGTCTCTCTGTCATACGAAAGTAAAGTTCAAAAGTAAAGTTCATCTCGAAAGGAATATATGTGTTTTTATGTATCTCTCAAATTTCTCAAAACTTCTCGTGACATTTGAAATGTTATTGTTCGGTAAAATGTTTTGAAACAATTTTCGTGATCTTAGTCTTAAGCAGATTCGATAAAATTTTCACGTTTAAAATGTGAAACACATTGTCGATTCAATTTCTTTTTCATTCGTTCCTGAATTCTAACAAAAGGAGGAAGAACGTGGTCGGTTAAAGGATATTTTCGAAAGTACGAAACTATTTCTCGAATTTCATATTTTTCTAACAACCGTAAAGTACTTTCTTACGGTCTTCAAACTTATGTCTTTTATCTTTTCGTTTTAGCGATAAACCAAGTCACTAAAGTGAAAGGTGAATAGAGAAAGAGAAAGAGAATAAGATGTCATCAGGAAATAAGTTCATGTTCATAATTCTGTTCACATACGTATGTAGGATATATATATATGTATATATATATATATACACACACACACACACACACACACACAACATGAATCGTTGAAATTCTTCTGTAAAAGGATGCACTTATTTTTGTCTCTGTCTCTTTATATCTCTCTCTTTGTTAAACTTTAATGTCAAATGCATTTACTTCCTTACCTGAGAATGTACTTAGCGAAAAATCGTTTAACATCGTTTCTTACTTCCCTTAGGTCATATAACTTACACCTATATATATTTCATGTACGAATTTACGATCTTACGAAATAAAAGAATCCGCTTAAAACCATTTCTGATTTTGAAAGTTACGTACGTTGTAAGAACGTCGTTTTTATTTTTGATTGGAAGAAGAAAGAAAGAGAGATAGATAAATTGATAGAGAGAGATAGAAAAAGAGAGAGAAAAAGAGAAAGAAACATTTGTTATATTAACAAGAAAGTTAGGAAAGGCTTAGAAAAGAAAATGGGAAAGGACGATTTCGATGAAAATCAAAGTTGATAGAAATTTTATATTGAATTTTCTCGAAAAGAAGATGGCCATGTCCGATCGCCTTAAAGTTGTTTCACTGAACGTGCACGACATCGGCTATTGTATGATCAATACTGTACTGCTCCACTATGAATAGGTCGCGACAGTCGCTTCGCGTCTTATTATTTCATGAGAATGAACAATAAAATGTTAAAAGTATTTTTCATACATTATTTCTCAGATCGTAACTTCTCGCTAACTAGTTTTCGTAACGTTTTGTTCTGTTTCTCTCTCTTTCTCTCTCTTTCTCTTTCTCTTTCTCTTTCTCTTTCTCTCTTGCTTTCTTTCTTTCTCTTTCTCTCTTTCTCCCTTTCTTTTATGACTTGCGTTCATGTCCATGAAAAAAAATTCACAACTTCGAAATGGATATTACCACAGGCAAGAAAGCTTAATGACAAAATCATTTTACTTCATAAAAAGTTTTGACGATTATCCCGTGTCTCAGTAAAATAATCACATTGTTTCTGGTATTACGAAAAAGTGCTTTTAGATCTACCGATTATTTTTATTCCGAAAAAAAAAAAAAAAAATACTTTCCCAAGGAAGAAAATCGGGAAAAAAGGGGGAAGAGAATAGTATTTAAAAGGATTTTCCATCGCGATTATCACACGATATATATTCTCATGTTGACATCGAATCGTAAAAGTAAATATATTCGCGTGGAACGGAATGTTCATCGTTCGATGTAAAATTCTCGACGATAAATCCTAATGAAATATCTGAGCCGTATCCCTCGCACGGATTTTAAGCTTGATTTGTGAACTATCAGTAACAGAAATTTATTCGTATTAAGTATCATTTCTACGCGATTCTTAAAAAGAGGAGGGTACTGAAATTTTTCGAATTCTCACTGTTCAAAAAGTTCCAGAATAAAAATGCAATGGAATTTCTTTGGAGAAATTTTTCTTCTGCAAGTATTTGGAACGATTCGCTATATACGTACAATACATACATATATACTTATATATATATATGTGTGTGTGTGTGTGTGGTTGGGTGTGGGTGTATGTATATTGAAATTATATTTCTTAAATTAATTTAACGTGGCCTTTCTCGAAAGAAAAATTTTATAGTATATTTGTTTCCAATAAAATTTACTTTCTTTCTGTTATCAGTCTGAAAGTTTAAAAAGCTCGGGAGAATAGCATACTAAGTGAATGTAAGATAACAAAAAAAAAAAGGAGAGAAAAAATAATAATAAAAGAGAAAAAAAATATTGTCAAAGAGTGAATCGTTGCTTTCGTCGATAAAAAATTAACAAGATCCTTTTCAAGTGTTTATTTTCTCTCTCTGTCTCTCTCCTCTTCTCTTTTTTTCTCATCGTAAGTCATTATCTCGGGGTGTTTACGCATCTCACCTTTATCGGTATTCACGGAAAGCGGTCGACACTGTAAAAATAGTATCACCGTCACTTTCTTTAGGAATAAAAAAAAAAAAAAAAAATTCATCACGTTTTTCGCAAGCTCCTTTATCCAATTAACAAATAGTTCTTGCCGTGTTAAAGTATCATACAACGAAGAGAGTTTTATGTCGTGGATCAATGACGAGCAATTAGCTTAGGGAAGTCTTGCTCGAATAAAAAGGGGAAACTTGAAGAATTGGTTTACGACGAACGTGCGAAGAAGTTTTGAAATCAAACAGCCATCGAAAGTTCTTCGAGGATTTATCGATCGTTCCTTTCTAGACAATGTCTATGCGATTGTGTCTATACATACATATATATATATATATATATATATATATATATATATATATAAGTAAAATATCTATTTTCTGATATGTACATATATTTTATATGTAACTATATATATATATATATATATATTGGTTTTTCCGTGTACATGCTCACTATATATGCGCAACGATGCGTAAATATTTTTTCCATCGCTTTTAATTAAATTCTGCGAATTCCTAGCACTGCTCTTGCCTTTCTTTGAGAAACATAGAAACGAGAGAGTTCAAATTTCCCTTTGACCATCTTGTATTATTATTATTATTGTTATTATTTTCTTGTTTTTTTAATTATTTATTTATTACGCAAGCAAACAAATACGCTTGATAAATACAAATTTGCTAGTCTATCAATTACTCCATTTTATATCGACATCTCGTTATCATTATTATTAAGGGATAATACTTATTGCTTCGAACGTAATATATAATCCTTTCGATTCGTATCTATTTGTATCTCATTCGAATCTAATTTCATAATCGAATTAGATGTGTAATAAACGATAATTATAGTATTTCGACTATGTTCGCGTTTATTTTAATAAGGTTCTTTTAGAAAAATATTATTAACTCGTGCGAACGTTCTCGTTCGTGACATTATTGACTTATCATTTAGTTTCCATTTCAAAAAATCTTACGAAGATACGGATACAGGTAATTCGTTACGGAAGTAAATAGACATTGGCACTGACGCTGACGACATCAAATTTGCGTTAAAACTATTTGAAAATAAGTAAACCTTTGCACGATCCCAACTTCGCCTCAGTCTGTACACTCTCCTTAACGAAAAGCTCAAATATCAACCTTAAAAAATTTCCTTACGATTTATCTTCCATTTTTAATAAAATCTGATCCAATAAGTCCAATTCAAATATTTGCCAATAGTTTAACAAAAATTTATAAAATTGCTATGGAGTAACGTTTTGATATTATTTCTCATAGATTTAATTATTGGTGTATTCTCTATATTTCACTATATTCACGATCGATTTCTAACTATAAAATTTTAATAGTTACGGTCTGCAAATGTTGGATATATCTATGTACGTATGTATCATGGAAATTTGTAAATTTTAGAAAATATTCAATCGATTTCGTTCCTTTTTTTTTTGTTTTTCTGTAATAAAAAAATGTCCTTGTACCATTAATGCAACCTTCATTGCAATTGCAAATTTAAACCTCGACGATGACTACGCTTTTTCTTCGTTTCTTTACGTTTCTTACGTTTAATGAATTCGCCGAAAGAAAAATGTCTCGATAAGTTTCTTCCTGGTTCGTAGATGAAAGGAAATGGTACATAGATACATACGTACATATATATAAGTACTATAAGCACAGAGCGTAGGTTTTGCCATTTACCGAATGACGAAAGTTCTCGCTTCCATGCTTTTGCTCTCTCCCTCTCTCTCTCTTTCTCTGTCTGTCTGTCTCTTTCATATACTCTTTTTCCTCTCTCTTTCTCTCTCTCTCTCTCTCTCTCTCTCTCTCTCTCTCTCTATCTCTCTCTCTCTCGAAAGAACCAGAAGTCAGAGTCAAAGCTTAAACTTTATAAGTTCTAATCAAAGGTCTCCTGTTTTAATGAGCACAAACTGTCGTCTCACTTCGTTAGATTTTTCTTATCAATCGATCGTTTGCAGAATCTATTTTAACAAGTTTTGTTTACAACGTACGTAACAGAGATGATATTTTAAGCGAACGTTTCAGAATAATAATAAACATATATATATATATATATATATATATAAAAAAATAAAGAAAAAAGATGAAAGAGAGATGCATTTTTCTCTGAAGTATTATAATTTTCTCTAATGAATGCTGAAACGTCAATACGATCGTTATTCTTTCGTCTTTCTATAGATCTAACGAAGCAAAATATATAATAAGAGAAAATGAATGTACGTGTATGAATACGTACCGATTCTGAATCAAAAGTGACGTTGGTCGTCCTTTTCACTCGTCTATTTGTTTTCTTCAACTTTATCGAAAGATCGATTTAAATCGGTCGAAACGATCTAATCGAAGATCACGGAAACTCTCTGATAGGCGCGAAATCAATTTCCCTTTATACTTCTCTTTAAAGTAGAACCCTTAATGAAGTTTCTCTTCACTCTCTCGCAGTATTTTCGTTAAACCAAACATATGTATATATATATATATATATATATATATATATATATATGTACATACGCATATATACATATATGTATATATGATTATTAAAAAAATAAGAAGAAAAAGAAGAAACGTAGAAAGAAAGAAAAGCAAAGAAAAGAAAAGAAGAAAGCTCTTAATATAAAAATCTAATTCGCACGTCGAAAATTTTTCTCGTAGGCTCTTAGCTCACACTCAAACAGTTCGAGCATTTCGCGAGACAAAACAACTATCTATATTCTTGAAAGAAAATTGCATAATTACGGCCGTAATCAAATTCTATGAAATAATAATGATCGGTTAGTTTAATAGGATGCAGAGTGTTTTAAAGCTTTTCGGAGCTTTCACCGAGCTTTCGAAAATAGTTCTGACCGTCGCGACGGTCGGAGCGATACTGCGATGTTCGGTCGCGACCCGGTATCCCCTTCCAGGATCGACCAGCAGCCGATCGACCAATCCCCTTCGGAGCTTTCCGTCGCGTTGCCGAGCTTTCCTCTAGAACCGCGCGCGCTAACTCATAGCGACCGTGGATATGCAACTTTCTCGACGTGCAACGGGGGTTGTACTGTTGTTAGAACCTAACTCGTCGTCTCTCACGTGTTGCTTCACCGTAAACACCGACCGGTCGACCAGCTGTACTTAATCCGATGACGTAAATCTATCCTTTCAAACTCGACTTTTCAACAGCAATAAATGAAAAGAAGTCTTCTTCCATTTCTTCCTCTTTTTCTTTGATGCTTTTTCAATTTTCTATATTTTGCGGTTTCTCTCTCTCTCTCTCTCTCTCTCTCTCTCTCTCTCTCCCTTTCTTTACTTCTCTTCGTCTCTATCTTCCTCTTTCTCATTGTCTTTCTCCATCTACTTGTCAATCTCTTCTTGCCTCTTTTCCTATTTCAATATCCTATCTCGACGAGCTTCGACTAACGAGAATCGTTCACTTCCAAAGACGAAGCTCTTTATTCTTCACGGGAAACTAAGCTTCGAAATTTGATCGAAAATGAATCCTTAGTTTCTTTTTCTTTTTCTTCTTCTTCTTTTTTTTTCGTGTCGTTTACGAACACGTAACTCTTGTCGTTATTTAACATTACACTTTCATATTCCTTTTTTCTTTTTTGCTTTTCCTTCTTTTTTTTCTCTTTCACTTTCCTTTCCTTCTTTTTGTTCTGTGATACGTTTAAGTCTCTCGTGCAGTTAAATATTTTCTTAATACTTTATCACGAAAGAGCTCCCGAGGGTTTCGCTGTTCGATGATGTAAAATTGGATTTATATCTAAGCTCGTATAACGTTGTAATAAGAATGTAAATTTGTTTAAAGTCGTTGGATTAATACTCGTAGAGGACGATAGAAAAAGCGTTTTAAATGCTAATCAAAAAGGATATTTTATTCGTCCACATACGATGTATCGGTTTTCGGTTTTAATATATCTGGAAAAACGCGACTGAGCTTGGGATTCGCTAATGAACGGAAGGTATATAGATGTTTTGATTAAATTTTCGGCTGCTATCTACCGGAGCGAAGTAGAAAGATTAGTGAAAAGTAACTATGTATCCCATTTAATTTCTGCAATTTTAAACAAAATCAACATTTCCATATTCCCTGCAGTACTACGTCTTTCTTATCTATATATTCTGTAATTAAATACATAAATTAACAGTTTCATAAATATGCATTTTACAAAATATTTCATACGTAATATTTAACGTAGAATAATGATCACAGAGATACGTAATTATAAAATCATCGTATCGTCGTATCTTTGATCAAAGGAGATACTTCTTGATAGTTCTTGATAGCAAAAGGCATATCAAACGGTAATACTTTTTAATCGTAATCTTTGGCAGTCTTCCAAATCTCTATTTTAACTATCGATTCACGATTATCCTTTTTGGTGGTTTTTTCCTGGTGCGTCGTTCGTATTTAATTTATCAGAGCTCGTGGCTCACGTGTTGCTTCAACGTGAATGTCAATAAAATGAATACACATTGTTGGATGAAGAATCGCCCACGGAACTTAATGGCCGTTCTAAAAAAGAACTTGTTACTCTCTACTTCCTTCGTAAGTGTTTGTGTATATGTTAAAATGTATTACACCTATATGTATACAGATACACTAAGGTATTGGTATTTACATACGCGTAAGTGTAATTTCAAATCGACTTTCACAAGGAAATCCACTTTATCGTATTTCCAAACGCCCCCGCAAAAAAACATTTCCCTACGAGGAAAAATTACTATCGCGGTCGAGTTAAATAAACTATCTCTACTTTTTTTCTTCCCTTCTACCTACTTCCCCCTTTACCTCGTCTCTTCCGTTGCGGAGAACATCCTTCGTCATACTCCTTAACTCCTTGCGTTGGCATTAAAACGACCCACTTCATACTGTCGGAAATAGATATTCGATCCGCCATTTAATTCTCCTGTTACAATATACAATAAACCTGATATTCGAACATTAAATGTCGGACGACAAAAGCAAAGTATGTAGAACTGTATGTGCGTGTGAACGCGCGCGTGTGGCATGTTGTGTATTTATGAGCGTGCGTTCGTCTTTTTATTTTTATTATTACATTTTTTTTTTTTATCTTTATTTTCTTCTTATTTATTTTGTTCCGTTTGTTCACTTCTTTTCCTTTCATGATCGTGATGTCATTATAGAAAACAAGATCGCACGAAGAGGATTTAATGAGGAACGGATTAATTACACGAAAGTTGTAAGAGACTAAATCTTGTTGCCCCCCCTCCCCCCCTCCAACCCTTCTCTTTCCCCTTTCTCTATCTCTTTCTGTTTCTCTCTTTGTCAAACTCGAAATTAGCAGATGTAACATCCGGAAGTGTACCATGTTTTCGCGTACATCTTTTCAACTTCTGTTTGATTCTGGAAATTGCTACTTATTTATTCCTCTCTAATTTTCCTTGACTATTTCAATAGAAAACTTTATAGCTTTACCTGAAAATCGTTGTATGAATATCTCGTAGAATCGATTTGCATATACGAATATACGTTAGAATGCTTTAAAATCAGTTAGAGTTGATTTTCAAGATGAAACATGTCAAGATGGATAGACGCGAGAAGAATTGACTATCGAAATCTGGGACGTTGTAAATTTTTTATTAAGTGTAAGCAAATACTCGTAAATACTTGTGTCAAATAAAATTTCATTGGGAATAAAGTAAGAAGAATTTTTTGAATTCGTCGAACGTTCAAAGTGTTTAAATATTACTATCAAAGATAATATGATTTATCGTTCAGTTATATTGACAATCGATAAATTATTTGCTAATATAAAATATATATTTGCTGAGTAGAGAAAGAGAGAGAGAGAGAGAGAGAGAGAGAGAGAGAGAAAGAGAGGAAAGAAAGAGAAAGAAAGACGATAAATACATACTTTGAATTGTTGCGGTAATTTCAAAGGAGTAGGAGAGCTTCGTGAGAGAGAAAGCAGTTGTACCGCCGACTGCTTGAACGACTTGAAATCGATTTTCCTGCGGTTATTCACCTCTGCAAAACGTGCAGGTAACGTCTCACAAAAGCGGGAATGATCGATGAAAAGTTACAACTGATTCTTTTGTGCGACCGCTAGCTCTTTGATATCCTCGGCACAGTGAAGATTCAATGGTTCAGAGACCTAATTAAAAAAGACTATGTTAAAATAATAAATGATCCCTTATTTATTTCTTTAATAAATTAATAAAACACGTAATGTATATATACATATATATATATATATATATATATATATATATGTCATTTTACGAAAATAAAATATTATCTTGTCTAACAAAAAAAAAAAAAGAAGAGTTAAAAATTAATCTGTTCTAAATCATTTTCAATTTTAATGCAATAATTAAAAGGTATGTCAATGAAATTATTTATGAAATGTCATTGAAATATAGATATTTGAATAGATTAAATCATACGATATATAATAACTAGTATAATAGCATAGCCGATCATTTAAACGTCAATTAACCGAAGAACTGATTACTCGAAAGCTGGACAATCGAGATATCGATTTGCCAAAATACTCAACCAGACTAGAACATTCTGAAACGTAAAAATAGATATTGAAAACGATAATTTCTCTTTTCTTTCTTCTTTTTTAATTTTTACTATATAGAAGAAAGAACAAACGTTTCGAGGAATATATAGAAACATCAATGTTTTATGTATTTTTTTAATTCATTTGAAATATTATCATTTGAGATATTAGTCACATTATTTCGAATTATCGACCGCATCATTAATGATTCATGATACTGTAACTAAATATTGAATCCAACTTTGAGCAATAATATGAATAATAAAATAGAAATACACTCTATATAAATTCATGCAATTAATAGCTGTCAAACAAAAAAAAGAACAATAATAATGACAATAATCGTACAATTGTTATAATATTTATATGAAAATTTCGTCTATCGTGACCGATTTTGTCGAGAATTTATCGAGTGGCGGAACGTTAAGAGATTGATAATAGATGCATCTGGAGCAGAGAGATGCGCCCTAAATTTTGTGAACATGAAAACATACGCAAGTAACATCGAAACGGTCGAGCGAACGGATCCATTTAGGCCAGACAACAAACAACTCTTTATCGTTGTTCGATAGAACGTCGATAAATTTGTTTCCACGTGTTCACTTTATTTTTCCCTCATTAGATATTACATCCCTCAATGAAAAAAATCGATTTATTTCGATCGAACGCACACATTAAACAGAAATACCTCGGACCTTTTATTCGAATTAATCGAAAGATCAATCATTCGGAAATGATTACTCTATCAGATAAAAAAATTTTCTTTCTTTCTTCCATCAGAAAAATATATATCCTATATGTTTCCCTTCATTGTCTCAATTATAAATCAATTCGAATAAGCTTGAATTATCGACGCGAAAAGGAAGCTAAACAAATATAAAAAACAAATAAATAAATAGATAAATAATTAAGTAAAAAAAAAAAAAAGAAAGAAAGAAAGAAAGAAATAAAAGAAAGAAAGAGAAAATAAAAGAACGTTTTATTTAAAATTCCGTAATTAATTTCGTTCTCTGTTCGTACGACGGCTCGGTGGTTCTGACGTCAGCCGATGATGACGACGACGACGAGAACGACAACTACGACGAAAGGGACAGGGACCTTTTCGCAGGATTATCGATTTTCAACGTTTCGAGGTTTCTGGAGCGATACGTGCACTGCGCAAACTCCTAGGTCGTGCTACCGACTCGCAAAGATTCCGAGTGGGCACGAAGCGTCGCGAGCGTCGCGAGAGCGTCGTCGCCATGACGAAATTCCGCGAAAAAGAGTCTACTTTTCTCGAGTCAAGAGTTATCCCATCTCTCTCCCTCTTTCTTCTCCATTGTCTGTCATTCTTCATCTACTAGAGTTTACCATCCTTTGTGTCTTTTCTCTAATACGTGTATAGAAAATTCCGAAGGAAAATGTCGACGGGTCATGAGTCTTTTACAATTTTTTTTTTTTTCCTAAACGCTACGATCCTACGATCGGTCTTTCATTCGAATTAATATAATATATATATATATATATATACATATATAATATATAATATATATATATACGTATACATATCAGGTGTTACGAAATTTCATCGAAAATGACTGAAGATATTCGTGTCAGCGTTGCGTGCTTCCTGATCATCGCTTCGATCGTCCTCTCCGATGGTAAGTGATGGATTATGTATTTCTCCCTATCTACCTTCTTATCTTTCGTTGTCCATGTATGTGTCTATATATATATGTGCTCTGATTTATACGTATACGCGCGATTATATCTCTATGTATTAAAAAATACGATAAAAAAGAAAAAGGAAGAAATGTTTCAAACGAATATTTTATGTCGTCAATGGATTGAAACACATCGTTATGATAATTATCTGATTTTTCGATGACCTTCAAGTGATTAACAAAAAAGTCGCGTTTACATTTTATAAATGGAATCTTATGTTATTTCTTACATATTCTTGTAGCCGATATCAGACATATTTTAGCAATAATTATCGTATGCATATATTTAAATTATACATTAAAATTACTATATGTATCTGTATGTACGTTTAACATTTTTCATATGGCACTTCTGTGCCTATATCTATTTACTTTTGCGCGTTAAAAATTTTAGTTTAATCCGGAATTATATATATATATATATATATATATATATATATGTATGTATGTATGTATGTATGTATGTATGTATGGATATTATTTATCTTGATTTGCTTTTAATTTTCTTCCTTTTTTTTTTTACATTTCGATTAACATAGTTCTCTCGTAGTTCATCGATGATACAATTAATTGATTATATGCAATATACGCAATATTTGCAGAAAGATAGATGATACCTAAAAATTGTTCTCTATTATCTTCTTACATCAATCTTCATTCAAACGTCGATCTGATAAACGAGATTTTATATTAGCACTATTAACCTTTAACGTGATTTCACCAAGTGTATGATATACATACGCAGTAAGTTTTCCTTCGATAAGCAGGTCAATTAATGGCGAAAGAACATCGAACTCATGCTGCTTCCGAACGGCCAAACGATTTATGGTGTTATCAGTGCGATACCATGGATGATGGGGAGTTATGTTCCGATCTTTCCTCTAATCACAGTTCCTTTATGCAGAAGTGTAAGGACGATAAAAGAATTTGCATGGTATGGATGATGACATTATATATATATATAAAAAAAAAGAAAAAAAAAATTGAAGTAAAATTGAATCAATAAAAATATGATATAAATCAAAAATGATTTTTCCTTTGAATAAAACATAGAAAAAAAAAAAAAGAATATATATACATAATTTTAAACAAGTATGATTTCTTTAATCGAGTTGATTATTTTCCTTATTTTTTTTTTTTTTCTTTTTCATTTCTTTTTACAGGTGAAGCGATTCTCTTATACGACGAGTACAGAAAATTCGACTTCCAGTCCTCAAATGTGGTCATTGGAAAGGAACTGCACGAGTAAATGCGAGCCGGGTTGCATCGTGATCGGTGAAAGAACGAAGCTTTACGCTTGCACTGCCTGTTGTGATAAATCTTTCTGCAATACCGGAACCGGAACGGCCAACGATCTTACGATGAAAGAAATCAACTTCGTTTTAGCTCTTATACTTCAAATCGTTTTAACAATTACCATGTATCCGTCGTGACATTATCGATAAATATCAAAAAAGCATTAAGTTTCACGCAAGATTTCCTTTTATTTCGTCGAACCGATCAAACATCCTTTCCTTATTTATAGTTACTAAATATTTCAAAAATGTTAAAAGAGAAAGCAACTTCCGGATATAGTTTAGTCGTTCGTTTTTGGTCCGTAATACGAGACGAATATCTCGATCTTCTTGGAAGACAGATGGACCCAGAAATTTCTCGTGAATTTACATAATTTTAGAGATCCACCTTACAGTCAGTTCGAACAGTTTCCAACCGTCGATTCCATTCGATGAAATTTCAATTTCTAGTTAATTATCTTCTCTCACTGTACATTAACAATGATATTGATTACAAACGTATGTAAGCATATACCTATACAAATAATAATTATATAAAAGACGATCCTTTATTCGTTAAATTGTTATTGTCGTCTACGTTGACGTAACAATTTAATTATCGTCGAATCTGTAAAACAATTACTTGCCGAGTTGGTTCGTGTAGCAGGTGGTCGATAGGTAGTATATGTAGATAGAGAATTCCTTGGGATTCGATAAATTCGAAAAGCGACAGTTTGTCAGTGGAAGATCGGAGAAGAGAGTACTTACGTTGGACATAAAGCCGCCATTATTAGAACTTGTGCCGGTTGCCAAGTACTTGACTGGCGTGCTTTTTCTAGCCCCGCAACGATGCGTTTGCATTCGTCGATGCGATGCGTTCTCGGCTTCGCAGAATATCCGGCTCGCTCGTCTCTTCTCTGTCTCGTCCTCTCTCTTTTTCTTTTCTCTATCTCTTTTTATCTCTCTCTCTCTCTCTCTCTCTCTCTCTCTCTCTCTCTCTCTGTCTGTCTATCTGTCTCCTTCTTTCTCCCTCTTTCTCTCTCTTTCTCGTGGGCGCGTGCTTTCGTCGTTTTCCTCGTCCATGTGCTCGCCAGTTGCAACGCGTACGGCGTACCAAACGAATGCACTTTTGATTAGACCTTAATTAGAAAGAATTCTCTCTTCAGTTTAGTCCAGCGATGTTTACGACTCGAAATTTTCACAAATTACGAAGTAGTTTCTCTCTCTCTTTCTCTCTCTCTCTCTCTCTCTCTGTTTTTTCATTCTCTCTTTTTTTATTTTCTTTCTTTTATTTTTTATTCTCTTTTTTTTTTCCCCCCTATAAATCATATCTCGAGATTTTTCATTGAAATCGTTTGAAAAACGATCCAGTTGTTTCCCGAATTGACCCATGACTCTATTTGTTTCCTCTACCGAGGACAATTTCAACGAAGAATGATTTCACGCGTTAAGATTTGATAGATCTGATACGTCATATCGTATCATTCATTGTCATCCAGTGTCAGTTGTTGTCATTGCCGTCAAAGTCATCCTATTCGTGTGTGTTAACGTTTTGTAAAACTGACTGACGATTTATATATATATATATATATATATATATATATATATATATACATATATATATATGTATGTATGTATGTATGTATGTATGTATATATATATAATACATACTATTCGATGTCGTTGGTACACGCTCGTTAATATTCACCGTAATTCGCTTTATTCAACAACCAGTACTTCGGCCAAAGTTTAACGAGTGCGAGCGTATAAAGTGTCGAGTGGCGAAAGGAGTGTAGTTGAAATTATTAAACGTTCGAGTGTTTCCGACATAACGCGCGAGCGTTTAGCCAGTGGAAAAACGATTTGCCCGTATAAATTGTGATTTTCTACGTTTCTCTTTCTCTCTCTCTCCGTCTCTCTTTCTCTCCCTTTCTTTCTCTCTTTCTCTTTTTTCTCTTCTCTCTCTCTCTCTCTCTCTCTTTCGTGGGTGTAAGTACGCGTAAAATTTTATCATGCGTTTCGAGTGTGACAGAAAGAGATACAGATAGAGGGAAAGAGAAACAGAGAGAGAGAGAGAGAGAGAGAGAGAGAGAGAGAGAGAGAGAGAGAGAGAAATAGCGAGTCTGTGCGAAAGCAACCGTACGGAATTTAATTAATGCGACAAGGTGCAAGCATGCCACAATCGAAACTCTCGAGTTTGCTAGTAATGACCTGGTTGCTCGGTACGATAGCCTGTAAATCGCGCGTCGACGAGCTCATTCAAAGTTTCATCGAATATGAGATCGTTTATCCGACAATAATAACGGATGATCTATCCTCATCGTTACGTGATCATCGATTACCGTTCGAAAATCGTTCGAGGAATCTACAGGAGGAAACAACGATCTACGTGATCGTCAAAAATTGGACGTTGAGAACTACGATCAATGATCGATTAACACTTTCGAAGGATCTTCATCTTCGCGGTGGAAAAAATTTCAATAAGAGTTTCGACTGCGATTTAAGACATGGAATCGTCGAAAACAATGAAAATATTTCGTCGGTCGTTCTGACGATTTGCTTGGATGAAATTTACGCTTTTGTCATCGTCGACGGTAGATCCTTCTTCGTGGAACCATTAACGAATGGTCGGCATATATTTTACGAGTCGAATAATACCGGATGGTGGTCGTCGTCGAGAAAATCGTCGAAAAGTAAGGGAATATTTTCAATATCTATACCTATGCACTTTGGGAACAGCTATAATAAACGAACGTAACGTTATAAAGATTTTATTAATATTTATTGGAAATATCTATCTTTCATTTTAATTATTAAAAGAAAGATTTGTATATTATATGTGTTTATAATTTATAGTATAAATCTACTCGAACAGATACTCAACAAATAATATTAATCTTCGGATATGAATTAAGAATTTATTTTATGATGAAAAAAAATGAAATGAAATGTAAAATATACGGATATGTATGTGGATGTATAAATCTCTTTTAACTTCAAAGTTGAAAAAGGCAAGAAATTAAAACGTTACTTTAATTGATATTCTACTGTAATATACTGGCACACCCACGCTAACGTATCTAGGAATTGTTACAGGTAGATTCGAATGCGTACGAGATACCGAGTGTTTATATAGTTTCCCAACGTTGCATCGGTATTAACATTTCTATGCTACGTCCTAGACGTGTCCACCAGTAGCACTTGTATTCTTAGTAAAACGTTATAGATCCTCTCCACCTGCCATGCTACGACAAACATGTGCTATGACCCAGTTCCTATGTCTCTCTCTCTCTCTCTCTCTCTCTCTCTCTCTCTCTCTCTCTCATTCTATATACAAATACATTCGTAGAAACGTATATATCAACAATTCGCTAAGATGTCTATTTACAATGTAAATATAAATCATATTACTCCGTACAAGATCAAAGGATTTTTCTCTCCTTTTTCTTTTTGTATTTTTTATCTTTTTTCAGATTTTGGTCCATCGATCGAAATTTTCCCTTTGTATTACACGAAGAAAAAGGACGGCTTGAAAAATCCCACAAGACGATCGAAACGGGAAATTCGAAGCATTAAAAGTAATGGATTTTATAATCTCACCGGAGATGTCTTTGACATGGAAAATTTTGATCTCGGTGCTGGGGATAATGAGGATTTCTTGAAAAAAGATGAGGACGTTATGATCGAACGATTGCCACAAAGGAATGATCCCGAAGACGTCGGTTATTTTTCTAATCCATCTTGGAGCAGAAGCAAAGTACCGAGTACATGAAACTTCTTCCTCTTTTTTTTTTTGTTTTCCTTTCCTTTTCACTTTCGTTTCCACATCGTAATCAATCAATCAATCAATCAATCAATCAATCAGACAAACAAATAATTAATTAATTAAATAAATAATTAATTGATTGATTGACTAAATGACCGATATAAAATTCATTCTTTTGTGGGAAACAATTAATATGCGCCATTTTATAACGTTGCTTCAATTATTACTTCGTTTAAATTAGCCGATTGAAAATTCGAACATCAAGATGGTTTAATAAATATCACGTGTCCCATATAATTGCGTTACAAATAATTATAATAACGTTTTATTAACTCATTGACATAGAAAGGAAACAATTGCCACCACGATGGTTGGAGGTCGCGATTGCTGCGGATTATTCCGTCATTGAATTTCATGGTCCACGTGTTCAACAATACGTTTTGGCACTACTTAATATCGTGAGTAAATATCACAAATTATTAATATTCTATTTTTGTTCTATCTGATATTTCAGCTTTTTATATATTGAATTTTATTGACGATACAAAGAGATATGAATTTCAGCAAAATTATTTCATTGATTATTGATTATTAATGAGAACAATTTTTTCATTTTCTTTTCCTTTTTTCCTTTTTCATTGCAACGATTAAAGTGCCTACAAAGTCGTAATACTTCTTAGACCAGATGAAGAATGTAATCAATTTGTAATTAATTGCCAATCGAATTATCTCTTTGGATGAGCTCAATAAGAAGCCCATAAACGTTCGAATCTTTCAGCTTTTATCTTCGATTTTACGACGAAAGTAGAAACGAGTTTAAATGAAACGTAATTTTCCGTATTAATTAGCAATATACTTGGAAAGCTTAGGGGGAGAGAGATAAAATTATGATACGACTAAAGAAAACTTTTAATTTTGATTAAATATCGATCGAAATAGTGATTATGTATGATCGAGTTTATACAAAAGAAATAGAAATGTATCTTAGTTTTTCCATTTTGTAATAATTTAAAAACAAGAACGTCGACAAGTAGACGTTCGATATTCCGAAATGGAACATATTTTTCAGGTCAGTGCCGTTTTTAGAGATCCTTCTCTCGACTCAAATATGGTTCTCGTCGTTGCTCGTGTAATCCTTTACACGGAAAAAAAAGACAGTTTGGTAAGATCATTTAAATTCGAATGGTTCTTCTACGTAATATATTCTCAGAATGCTGATTGTATATGTCTGACTCTATGTATGTATGTATGTGTGTGTATACGATCGATCATATAGTATTCCAACGATATCAGTATTCCATTCGTAGGTTCAAGATGGAAATTCAAGGAGATCGTTGGAGAACGTCAACAAGTGGAATCGGAAGCTCTTGTCCTTATCAAAGGATAGTCACGATATAGCAATATGGTTAACTCGTTTGGACATAGGTGGTCCTTCAGGATACGCTCCCGTTTCGGGAGTTTGCAATCCTGCGAGATCTTGTACTTTAAATCGAGACGAAGGTTTAACGAGTGCTTTCATCATAGCTCACGAAGTAGCACATATGTTAGTAAAATTATTATCATTTGGAAGATCTATGAAAATATCTTTTTGTATATACAGAAAAATATGTATATATACGTGCGTGCGCGTGTATAAAATTAATTAAAACCTATGTCGACACGTCTTTCTTTTCTAAAGAAAACAGAAAAAAAAAAATGAAAACAAAGTTTCGCAAATGAAAAATTATTTTACATACATAGCTTGGGCTTGACTCATGACGGCGATAAAACCGCTGGAAATTTTTGCGTCGAAGAAGCGTCTCTTGGTAGCGTGATGGCTCCTATGGTGGCCGCGACCTTCCATCACTTTTATTGGTCCACATGTTCCAGGAAAGAATTCCATCGAAAAGTCAAGTAACGTTGTAAATTACTTATCTCTTATTATACAGCGTAATATACTACCTCTCTCTGTAACATCCCGCAAACTAATGAACGACTCGACTATTCTAGACAGTGGTCTTGTTTATTGAACCGACCCAACGACAATAACACTACACGCTTGGATATAAACATACAAGAAATGTTTACAATGGATGAACAATGTCGAGTGGAATTTGGCCAAGGGTAAGTTAACATTTAATATAAAACAAAACTTTGTAAACATTTCGATCAAATTTTATCTATCTATTTAATCTATCTTTGAATCGTCTATTAGTTATCACCTATGTAAAAGTTTTGAAATTCGTGAACCATGTTCACGTTTATGGTGTGGCAATTCTAATATTTCTCAAGCTTGCAAAACTAAAAAGGGACCACCGATGGAAGGTACACTTTGTGGAAAGAATAAAGTAAGAAGAACGTACAAAGTTTAAATAGTCCATTATTTTTCTACGTTACAATGGGATAATTAATTTTTACAGTGGTGTGTAAACGGCCGCTGCGAATCCATGGACCGAGAAAGATCGAACTTGGAGCCATTATTTTACAATCCAAGAAATGGAGGATGGAGTGTTTGGAGTTCTTGGAACAAGTGTTCCAGAACTTGTGGGGTTGGTGTGCAATGTAGATCACGTTCATGTAACAATCCACGGTAAACGATTAATCATGCATTTCTTTTTCTTTGAACTAAAAAAAGAAAAATAAACATACGATTACGTTATCGTAGGCCAGCATACGGTGGGAAATATTGTATGGGTCCGAGCGAGGATTGCAGAATTTGCGAGTCAGCTAAATGTACGACGAATATCGACCTTCGTGCTCAGCAATGTTCAAGACTGATCGGTATTTTAGATTTTAAAGAAATATCGTCTAAAGTAAACATGACCTGGTTGGCTTACGAGCCTGAGGAACTTGAATTAAAATGCCGATTGGTTTGCCGTAGCAAAGAGACCGGAGAAATTTTTTATAGCGGGAAGAACCTAATGAATGGCACTCCTTGTTCCTACGGTTCTACGGATATCTGTATTCAGGTAACGAAGGATAACCTTCATTATCTATCAGTAGATCGAGGAAGGACAAACGGTGTGAACAAAAGAAAAGACGAATTAATTTTGATTTTCTTTTTTTAGGGTGAATGTAAACGAATGGGTTGCGATAATGTTTTTAATTCGGAAAAGGTATTTGACAGTTGTGGTACTTGCAATGGCAATGATAGTGATTGCGACTACGTTGTCAACAAGTTTCAACGTAAACTTCGCCGAGGTTAGTACGGTAACTCTAGTTAAAATTGAATTTTCGCCGAGAGGGAGAGGGGGAGGGAGAGAGAGAGAGAGAGAGAGAGAGAGAGAGAGAGAGAGAGAGAGAGAGAGAGAGAGAATATTACAAGTTTCCCTCCAAGTGACTGAGAAACAAGAATAATTAGTTTACTATTTGGTGAGAGATGGATATAGTTAGAGTTAGATCTTACGAGATATACCGTCCACTCGAAATTCCCAAACTCAATATCTTCCTATCTTAAAGATGACCGATTACCAATACGATTCAACCATTTGTTCGAACGTACGAAACTATCTCCTGAAAATAAATATTTACATTGAATCGAATAATAATTTTTATTTAATATAATTCACGAATATTGTCGATGATACCGAGCTATGATGAGCAGATTAATGTTTGATTTAACACGTTTTAAATGATAATAAATTATATAGTTAAAAAATATAGAAAAAAAAATATATATATATAAGAACAAATTATCTATTTGCAGCAATGACGCGTGTGGCTCTATTACCACGCAATGGTATTAACATGGCAGTGAATGTTACTATAATGAAAACATCGTTTAGCCATAAAATCAATACTACTTTCGTTATAATGGATGGAAAAAGACGGCGACACAAAGTAAACGATTTTAATACAAAAGGTCACGAGTTACTGGCAGTCGAGGGTACTGCTTTTCGAATTCAAATAACTAGTAATAACAAATATGCCATAAAGACGAGAGGGATGGCTTTGGATGATGTCATCGTATCGGTATAAAAAAATTATTGAACATCTTTTTCAATTTTTTTTTTTTTTTTAAACGAACTTTACGATCAGATCGAAAGTATCGGAACAGATGTTCTTGTTGTTGTATTTTTTTTCTATATTTTTCTCTTTTTAATTTTCATCATTTTGTACAGTTCGTAGTACCGACGGACGTCATCAAATCAGGTACATCGATCGCTGTATCTTCACGGTATTCCATAAATCGTAATGAAAGAAATACAGACAAACGATACCTATGGTTAGTGGGTGGATGGAATTTTTGTTCTGTCAGCTGTGGAGGAGGAATACGCAGGAAAATGATTGCTTGTAAGGACGATAAAACTGGAAGAATCGTTTCCAGAAGGAAATGTGCATTTCTTCCCAAGCCTTTTTTAAAAATGGAAACCTGTAACATACAGAGGTAAATGTTTATAGATTTAGTGATTAATAAAGGTATTATGAATAATGAGCAAATTACAGTCTCTCGTAATTTATTAATTATTGAGCAAAGCATTTATAAGAAGCAGAGAACAATGAAATTTATTACTTTCTACGGATTTTTTTTGTCATTACTCATTATTCATAATCGCCAATATATATTAATCACTTAGTCCATAATATATACATATATTCATACATAACATAGATAATTATCAATTAATTATAAACGATGAATTTATTCAAAACGAATAATTTTCTAGCTGCGATTACAAGTGGCTCCCAGGACCATGGGAAACATGTTCTGTTACCTGTGGAAATTTTGGTATTCAAACTCGTCAACTTCATTGCGTACGTTCCTCCTATAACGAGAGTGAAATAATTAGTAGTAATGAATTGGAAGCATATAGGATTATATTGAGACCATCTTTATGTATGGATCATCAACGACCGAGCATCGAGCAAGAATGTAATAGGATAGCCTGTTAAAATTGTTGATAGTAATATTTTAGATTCGATTCTTTTTTTTTTTGTGTTACGAGAATCACGACTTAGAAGAATTCAAATTCAACTGCTTGTTCTTATAACGCAGATAGTATCTAGTTGGTACATATATATGGTTTTAGAAATATCGATTAATGAAGAATACATCAGGTAATTCGAATATTAACAGGAATATTGTAAAAATCGATGTCATCTAATAAATTTACATATTTACGTATTACAGTTGTGACATCACTTGAGCTTGACAATTACATATACGCAAAAGATATTTCATTCAGAAAGGAAAGGAGTAATCGTAGAGTAAGTTTTTGTAAGTATTTACAAAATAGGATTGAACAGACATAATCTTATCTTTTTCGACAGATATTAAATTAATTCTTCATTTTTATAGGATTCATATCCGTCTAAATCAGAACTGTGATCAAGAAGAACCATAATATAATGCAACGTAAAGATCATTTTTCTTTCTTTCTGTCTTTTTTTTTTTTTTATATATATATATAAAATAATCTATTTTTAAGGGTTTCTTTCTTTTTTTTTTTTTTTATAACGCGTTTAAATACGAACTTTGTTCTTTATACTATCTTAAGTCGTCGGCTTAAATGATTAACGTCGATGATGGACTAGGTTTTATTCGTATCCAAAGTATACATAATGATAACATCGTTGGTGCAAATGAAAGATTTAATAAAACGAAATCTCATATAAGCAAGATGTTATAGCGTTACATATAATGAGAAATATATGCTACAATAAAAACATTTACTTCAGATCGTTCTTTTCTTTTCTTTTTTCTTTTTTACTATCGAACCATTTTTCCCCCATTTCACGATCCTAATCTATAATGAATGAAAACAACGCGATCGCTATATATATATTAATCTCTCTTATATATTTTTTTTTTTGCCGAAAGATTTCTTATTAACTAAATAAAATCTTTGTTTAGCTTGATTAGTTAAATCGTCTCGTACATTCGGACACGAAATGTATTCTTGTACTTATCTGACATCAATTCGATATGTTAATTGGATATATATATTTTGTATGTATGTATATATATATATATATATATATATATATATATATATATTAACCTGATTTAAAGAGACGTGTAAAAGGTAAAATGTAGACATACAGAGAAAGCCAGTAAAAGATATGCTACTGACTAGAAGCTCGTGAACTTTTCGAAAAACCATGAAAAGTACTTCTCTTTCGTTTGTTTGGAAAGATCTATCGATCATATGTTTCTTTTCTTTTTTTTTTATGAATGATCGATCTTGTTAGATACTCGTTCTTTTTTTTTAACTTTCTCTCTCTTTCTTTCTTTCTTTCTTTCTTTCTCCTTATGGATTTATAATATCGTAATAATAAGTATTGTCTGATTTCCAACTTTAATTACCTTCATTTATATAACTAAGCTTACAAGTTAGAGAACTCGTACTGTCATGGCAAAGGGGCGTCTAAATTAACGACGTCATTGTCGTGCTTGCATGCGGTTAATTAATTGTTGTGAATATTATACGATATCTATGAATGTGTATAGCTAAATTAATTGTCAGTTTTTCAACGTGTCTAGGTGTGTGTAGATATCTACGTTTGGGTAGATATATACGTATGTATGTATATATGTATGTATGTATGTAATTATGTATCTATTTATGTAATTATGTATGTATGTATATATGTATTCATATGCGTGGACACGCTCGTATTTATGGATTCGTAATAATAACGCCGCGTGTATATACGCTGAATCGTTTACTTATATAATATGATATATTTGGATATAATATATTATATTTGATATATCATGTTTGAACGTATCGTAACTGTACGCGCTTGTATATATATATATATTATTATATTATATACACATAATATCCTAGGTACAAATAATCTTTACAAAAATATTAATTTGGGAAGGCAAACTTTCAATGATAAGCCATTACTTTTTAAATACTTGCAAATGTAACAATAACGTGAATCGTTTTTATCTATAATCTTGAAATTATAGGGTGACTTTAGTTATCTTGTTCTTTCTTTTTTTTCTCCCTTTTTCTTATCTTTTCTCTTCAATCGTCGTTCGTTCTTTTTATTTATTTCGTTTTTTTTTTATTTTTCGTGTTTTTTCTCTCTTCGTCATTTTCCCATATCTCGAGATCATCGTGTAGATCATGAAAGAATCGATCCTCGCAAGAGTGCGATGTCGTTCGTATGTTAAGATGACGCTCGATTAAAATATCGTTTAATTTTATTAAGATATTCGAAAAACTCGATACTGACGCAAGTTCTGATTTTTTTTTCAACGAAGCGTTCGCTGATTCATACTTGCGTATTTTGGATACTACGTAGAAGTAGGCTCGACGGAAACTCCTCGTTTCGATAAAATACGTGAAAACAATTTCAAATTCGTTCGACATGTTCGTTTCGAGATGACAATGATCTCGTTTAGAAAAAAAAAAAAAAAAAAAAAAAAGAATCAAAAGAAAGGACCACTTTCGATTTCTACTGTGTAATCAGCTGATATCATTAAATAAAAATTCGACCGTAGAACTAAGAGAAAGTGGACATTTCTTTCGTACTCGTTTCTTCTCGTATAATAATTAAGAATAAAGTTAATGTATCATAACATAATAAATTATTAATCGTTATTATACACTACTTACACTTATGCCCTTTTTTCAATAGGCCCTAAGAGATTAGATTTTTGGTAAAATTCGGACATTACAAATCCTATACGTATGCGTGATTGTTACGGCTTTGATGCACAAGAATATATATATATATATATATATATATATATATATACTCTTAAAAAATGTATTGCCCCCACTACCGCCGACTCACATTTAACCATTTGCTTACAATTTTTACTAGATTGTTAGGAAGAACATTATTTATATACACATCGAAACGAAAGGAAGGAAGACTGTCGTGTTGTTCCTAGCCTATCCTTTTGCTTTGTCTTGTTTTTTTTTTTTTGTCATTTTTTCTTTCTTTTAAATTCTTTTCTTTCTAACTGCATAACTGCACTTTTTTCTTCAAGCTCGGAGTATAACCCGGCAGAAGGATCGAAATAAAAAAAAAATAAAAAAAAAATAAATAAATAAAAGTAAAAAAAAAAAAAAATGGAAAAGAAAAGAGAAAAGAAAAAATTTTCATTTTCTAATACAACATAGTAGTAGCCGGTTCTTTGGTTATTAGAAACTCTTGATGTTCCCTTTCGTTACTCAAATTCATAATCTTTCGACGTAGTTGCCTGGGAAGGTGCCAAAATAGCCAGTTCTCTGGCTGGAGCCAACATACCACCCATCGTCACATTTTTCCATTACGTAGACAGTGTCGCCTTCCTTCAACTCCAATTCGTCCTCGTTTTGTGGTCTATAGTTATATAGTGCTCGATATCTGGCAAATTAAACGAATCGATTTAACTTTTTCGCTTTCTTTCACTCGCTCTCTTTCTTTCTCTCTTTCTTTCTTTCTTTTTTTTTTTTTTTTATTTTCTCTCTTATTCACTCTCTAATTCTCGCTCTCTAACTCTCTATTTTATTTTAATAGATACGTGTAAAAATTTCCACAAGAAACTTACGGTACTGGTTCAGAGTGCGTGTCTATATGTAATGTTTCGTTGATATGAGATACCTGCAGCTTGCTTCCTCCCATTCGTGGCTTTAATTAAAAAAATATATATGTATCAAATAAATTTGATTATATAAATAAAAGAAACGATTAAATAATCGTTTTAAAACTTTCGCTCACCAGTGAATTATAGTGGGGCTGTGTTGTGTTCATGTTAACCGGTATAGACGGTACATAATGATGAGGACCCATACTCATTTTCCCACCAGCTGATCCATTGGCTAAAAGACTATGCGCTGCCGGAGATGCGATTGGCTTGCTTTGTACTGGTGTCTC
>NC_057691.1:3026278-3093157 GCF_014466175.1 Vespula pensylvanica | reverse complement strand
AAAAAAAAAAAAAAAAAAAAAAAAAAAAAAAAAAAAGAATAAAAAAAAATCATATTTTATATAAACAATAAATGTGATGCACATAGATTCGAATTTCAATGAAATTCAATATCGATTTTTACATAAAATTTTACCTGATCTAAGTCCAGGCTCAGTGATAACCTCGACGTAAGAAATTGGGAATATTCCCTTTCTATTACCGATTCGTCCTTCGTACCAATTTTCATCGACCCTTCTAGTCAAAACTACCAGTTCTCCTAAAAAATTTAAAAAGAAAGGAAAAGCAAATTAAAGAAAACAATATGAAATAATAAAAAATGAACAAGTCATGGTTGTTTTCAAGAAAAACATCAATATCTTTCGCATCGTAGTACGATAATGAATCTTATGAGTTTACCCTTGGCCAATGATAATTCCAGATTGGTCTGCGCCACGAAGTTGAACTTTGCGCGTGCCTGTCCTTCGTACGGTTTCTTCGGTGTAGTTCTCATTCCATCGTAAGGTAAAATCTGCTTGGACAAGCATATTCGGTCACATTCTTATTATCGTTAAATTATTACGTAAATTTTAATTTAGGCCTTGACGTTACCTCGACGTAGTTGAAGGGAAATAGACCGACCATCGCATTGTGTTCACCCTCGTACCAATTTTTATCCACCTGACGTCTAACAAAGATTATATCTCCACGACGGAAGGTCAATTCGCGAGAAGATTGTCCAACGAAATTATAAAGAGCTCTTGCGAGTAATCGTGGCTCCGGAGTTTGCTCCTGGGATCTGCTTCTGTGGCTAAGATCATCCACGAAGTCGTCGTAGCGATTTAAAGGAATCGGTGATTTTTGCGACGGTCTAAAACAAAATAAATAAATAAATAAATAAATAAATAAATAAATAAAAAAGAAAATAAAAGATCAACCAAATTGAACAATTTATATATTGTACATTCCACGTACGTATTATATACATGTGCTAAAAGGTAAAACACGTATGACCTTTAATCGCGACACCTGTGTTTATTTTTAGTAGCGTGTAAAGAATGTTATGCAAATACAAAATTTATTACGTGCTATTAAAAGTTACTCAATGAAATTTTTATATCGACTCACATGAAATTATCCGTATGTCTTCTTGAATCTATATCGTGCAATTCCTGAAGATATTTCCGACGTCTTTCTTCCTGATAAACCCGTCGCATGTTTTCCGCGCTTCGTCTTGCAAGTTCTTCCTCGCTCAAGGGCTCCTTCGCTTCTGTGCGTACTGGCGAACGATAATGAATCGTTACTTCGCCCTCCACATAGCGCCTCGGAGATTCTATTTCCATAATATTTACTAATTAGAATCGTTTTACCAGACTCGTTGTTACATAAATTATATTCCCAGTTTTCTTTTTAACCCTCTCCTATTGTTCCTTTCTTAAATAATTTACTATTATAAATCATACTTCGATGTTAACCAATGACAAGTTTCTGAAGGAAGAATTTAACGACGGAAACGAAAGAAAAAAAAAAAAAAAAAAAAAAAAAACAAGAAAAAAATTGGATTTAAAAGATAAGGCCAGAATGACCTACTTTAAGGTCGTAACTCGTTAAGCAGTTAACTCGAAAACATATGGCTTCGTTATGTCGTGAGAAAGGAATGAGTTACAATAAGGCAAATACTCAAATGAATATTTAAACGTTCGCGATCATTTATGCATTTACACGTATAAGTATATGAGAGCAAAAGACAAAAAAGAAAAGGAAAAAAAAAAAAAAAGAAATTGAAAGTCCTTAAGTCGAAAATATTTCACTGTCTACGATTAAAACGTTCAATTTGACAAACTGACATTGATCGTGAAAAAGTAAATGAATTGCAATAAAATCGAATTGGAAAGGAAATTTCACTGTACTTTTTAAATCGGACTCGACGACGGGTGGTCGTAAAAATATTTTCATTTCGTTTTATCCAGCGATTTTCATCGAGAGAAATCGAATCGACATATTGTCTATGTCAACTGGCACGAAGTTCAATGACACGAAAATGCGAATCTGTCAATCGGTCAACGCGTACATTCGCTTGGATGCGCGGAGATGATGCGACTGATAAAGCAAACGTCACTACTGGCCAATTTTGCCGGGGAATCTTACTCGCGCAAGCGCACTTAACATGTAGGGTATAACACACTCGCTCTTTCTCATCGCAAAGAAAGAAAACTTGTGAACGTCCTAAGCAAACATGTATATGTACGTTATTATCTAATAGAAGTTCGTCTAGAAAAGTTTCAGAACGATCTTAGAAAGTACTTGCGTTTCCTACATAAAAGATTCCAAGCCGATGGTTTTAACACGTGAATCAAAAGTTTAATACATATTTCTTATCGCGAACTAACTTTTTTGTAAGTGAAGAAAAGAAAAGAGAAAAAAAAAGAAAGGAAAAAAGAAAAAAAAAGGGAGCCAGCGATAAAGAGAACGACGAAGAAACTTTCTTTTTCTCCTGCTTCTCGATGAACGTTATCAGATACAATGTCAAATTTCCAAAATTTAAATCTAAACCAACGAAAAACTAGCGGATATAACGGTATTAATAGGCCGACACGATTGATACATGAGATACAAGATAGATATATCGTACATATATGTATGTACTCATTGTTCGTGGAAACGTATGCGTGCGTTTTTACTGACTGTACGGAATCGGGCCGTAGACCGAGGGAAGCGTGCTTCCGGTTCCTGAGTGCGGTCCACCGATCTGTCTGACGCGATCGGCCAGAGGGCTCGTGGTTTCGCTGTTCGTCGAAGCGTCTAGATCAGCGACCCGTGAAGATCGAGCTAGATCGTTCACAGTGCCGTTTCGATTACGTAGATCGATCATCGAATTCTTGTAATTGTTCACAAGTTGTGGCGACTGCAGTTCCTTCCAATAGGAGAGATCGTTGAAAGATTTGTTGAACGTGGGCTTGTCTTCTGTTTTTTTCATGATAGATTTATAAGACGAATCGTCGTTGTTTTTGATGATTTTAAAATCGTCGTTGACCTGGATCGAATCATCCATAACGGTCGTCAGTTGACACTCGATCGGTCGATCGTAATCCCGAAGCAAAGCTACGTCCACGGTATAATTTTTTAAACACTTCCTATCAGACTCTTCGATCATCTCGTATCGTTCGTTAATATTTCTCAAGTCCAAAGGAGGTGGAATTCTTCTCAATTCGTTTCTAGACAATCGATTTTCGTCTAGAACGTTCAATTGAACGCACGAGGCATAATACTTTTTATCCTCCTCGCAAATCGGTTTCATCGAACCACGCAAATTCATCGAGTTTCCAAAATCCATTCTTGTACCGTTTACCGAGAGCCGTGCGATTTCGTTCGACGATTTTTCATCTCGACTCGATAGATCCGGCATCGATTGACAAAAATCTTCGGGATTCCGTTCGAACTTGTAAGATGCTAACCAACGAATACGATCGTCGTTCGATATCTCCAAGTTCGAGTTTTGAAATTGCGACGAATTGCCAATTAATTTGCGGCTCTCGATTTCCGATTCGAAACGATTTAACAGTTTCAAACCGTCGCTTTCCATTCCTTCGTTCGTTGAATTTTCAATGCATTCTTCGTCGTATCGATTTTCAATTCTATTATTACTTCGATCGGAATATTTAGAATCTTTTTCATTAGAATCGTTAACGCTGTCCAAGTTTTTCCTTTCAAATTCAAATTTCTTTTTCAATGGAACGCCACTGAATTTATCATCGCACTCCAAAGATTCACCACCTTCTGTGCCTACGCCAGAGAATCTAGGAATTCTCGATTCTTCCAAAAGTTCTGGGCTGTTCGACTTAGTCTGAGATTTCCGACCGTTCATACTGCTTACCGAGGATTGATTACTCTGACTGGTAAGAGTTTCGGTGCTACCGAATTTACCGGGTTGTCTTAAAACTTCCGTTCTAACGTTCTTGTTGAAACTTCTTCCCGAATCCAAAGAACTCTGAATATTCTTTTCCTCATCATTATGCGAATTATTCGTATTAGTCATTCCGAAAAACTGTCTCCTTAGATATCTATTGTGTTCAAATATCTCGTGAAGTCTTTCTCTGCTACCCGTATATTCCTCGTTTTCTTGAGAAACATTTAAAACGCGATCTTTGTACGATCGAAAATTTATTTTCGGTTTTGTAATGTCTCTCGCTGCATACGAAACACCGTCGACGTTGTAATCGTTTTGATGCTTCAAAGTTTCCATCGATTCTTCCGAATTTATCGGATTGGAAACTTCGTAATCATCTTTGTTGTAATCACCATAAAAATATGTCCTCTCGAATTCGGTTTTTGGTTTCCAACTCCATCTGTACGGCAAATTTGATTCCAAATCGACTAAATCCTTCTTTGTGTTCGAATTTCTATTTTGTACGTCGGCGAACGAATTCAATGAAATTAACTTTGCCTTTTGTATTTCAGGCATTGAACGCCTGTGGCAAGTTTGTTTCTCGTATTGTCTCGTTCTCATCAAAAACACCGGATTTCGCGAGTAAGAAATCCTTTCGAGATCGTTTATGTCGTTTGCCAAACTGGTCCATTGTGGGCTACGTTCGAGATCCTCTACACGTGGCATCATGATGTTCAACATTCCTCGATTACTCTTCTCTCATTGTTATTTGAAAATTTGTTTGATGATTTTTTCACTTTGAATTTGTTCATCGAGAAACTTTGATTCATACGTTCACAGTTATGTATTTGTAAACTTGATAGAATATGCAATGTATACATAATACATACATATATATATATACATACATACATACATACATACATACATATATATATATATATGTTCGTTAAAGATTAAATCGAAATTTATTACGTAGAATTAATTAAAAGATAAACTATCGGTGTCCTTGTCACAAGACATTTAGTATTTATCATCATCGACCATTTCTACCGATGAGTTCTTATCTACTCGCTCTTTTTAAAATAATCTCAAATGGATGGAGTAAACAGGTCTAGAAAACGAACAAAGCAAAGTTATCGGTACGAGATACATCGAGCTAACTTTTCATTGACCTTATGCCGTCTTTTTCTATATACGTCCCGTAAAGTTTCTCCTTGTAGGTATTATTACGACTAATATTTAGTCGTAACACCAAGCTTGAAAAACCAATAACAATAAACTATTGAATAATCTATATCTACGTTATGAAAATTATCGAATTAAATTCAATTATTCTTTCTTACTTCTGTTTTCTTTTTTTATTCGATAATTCAAGGATCGTTCATGGTGAAATAAATATTTCCATTGATGTTACGCTCCTTGGGTTCTCTCTCTCTTAAAAAGATGGCTTATCTATCTTCCGGAAGTTGTCTCTGTACCTCGATTTCAATCTTCCCTTCGTTTCTATGCTTCCTCAACGACTTAAAGAAAATTTTGCTCGTGAATGAAGAATCTTCGTTTGAGAAAAAACGGAATGCTTGTTCAGAGTTGTTTCTTTCGTTTTCAAATTATATGGAAGACATGTTCCGCAGAAAACCGATGAAATTATCTGGCATAGATGTTTCTCTTGAGATCAACCAAAACCAACTGAGGATTGACAAAGGACACGAATCGTATTAATAGTACTTTTACTTAAATGTTTTGTATCTAATATTTACACGAGCTCTCGTACGATTTGTTTACGTCAACACGCGTATCTTACGTATGCATATAGTTACGTACGTATGTAATACCTATTGTAATCGTGATTATCGATTTTCTGTGTACGAATTTCTTGTTTCTTTTTTCTTTTTTTTATATCCCTAAATAAAAAACGAAATCGAGGTAACGTCGTAACTTGAATTGCATCGTATGATAGAATCAAGTATTGCGAAATTATAACACCTGTCAGCCTGACTACAACGCTTTGAAAGCGAATCGATGATAATGATGATGGTGATGATGATGATGATGATGATAGTAATAGTAATAATAATTATAATAATAATAATAACGACGTTAACTCGTACTAACGATAAGTTTCACTTTTGCAAAACTTCGGCACTAGGATTAGCGCGCGATGCACAACCTGCCGGAAATAAAAAGTTTCTCTTGTTTCACCTCTTCCTTACCCGTTTAAAGCCGAAATTAATTAATTATTTAATTAATTAATCACGTTAAAATCGTGTTACGAAAAAATGAATAATGAATTTTATGACGAAATTTTAAGAAATATTTATATTGAAAAATCAGGAGAAAATGAAAACGAAGAAAGTCAATTACCGATCCTATTATTAGGGATTTATTTAATTATTAATTTTTCTAATTAACGAAAGTTCGTGCCAATATATGATGCTATTAGTGCCACGATGTTTAACGAACGAAACGCTCATAGTCCGATATTAATTCTCGTAACACTTTCGCGCTTTCACGCCGATCGTTTCCCGTGGAAATCCGTAATTTACAAGAAGAACGAGCCGAAAACAACAATGACGTTGGTTGTCTGAATCGGAGACGTTCGCAGGCCTCTATCGAGAAAGATCTAACGTTCCAACACACTCGACTGGTCGACTTAACGATGCACTATTCCCTTTGTTTATATTTCCTCGCGAGAAAGTTACCTACTTGCACTTTAAGAATCTTAGCTCTCTTTTCAATCAAACGTAATGGCCGCCACGATGCACGGTGAACATTTTATTTATATCTTTGTGAGTCACGTCTGGTTCGTGCATTTCATTAATTAATTCATTCTTTCGAAATTTAATATTACCCTTCATTAAAGCTTTCTAACGAAATTCTTATCGTATCTAAAAAAAAAAAAAAAAAAAACAAAAAAGAAAATATTTACATAATGTGTGAAACACTTGTATGATATAAAACTTATACTAAGTATAGTTTATAATTCGGAAAAATTAATTAAAAATTAATATATACACACACGTATATAACTTCAAAGCTATATCTAACATTGTAGAAAGTTAAAGTGTATATTTAAGTGCAAAAAAAAAAAAAAAGAAAAGAAAAGGAAAAGAAACAAGAGAAAGAAAAAGATAGAAGAACGAAGGATAAAGTTTAATAAAAATAAAATCGATCGCGAAATCGAAGATAACAAAAAATTGAAACGATCGTTGTTTCTTATGTAGGAAGAGCATTCGACCGGAAACGTATCACGTGCAGGTATAGTCAGCCATGTTTGCGAATATGTGTCGGTTGTCTCAAGCACGTAATGCACGCGCAAGGAAACGCGCGAACGGAGTGTGCGATTATCAATCGGCCGTACGTCGTACTCGCGATTATATATTGCGCGTAATACTTTATAACTGCGCATGTCGACGTATTGTGTTCGCAGTTTTTACCGTTTCGTTACAAAAGTGAATGTCATTTTAAAAATTTTTATGTCGGACACACGACGATCTATCCTCCGTAAAATTCTATTATAATAAATATTCGATTATTCACGTGGACCATGCATGCACTTTATGCACCATATACACTTGATTTAATACACTTGATGCTAAAAACACATGCATACCCACACACACACACACACACATTTACGTACGTATATACGCGTACGCGCACTTGAATACACACTTACTTCTGATTCGATCATACACTTGAAATGATTACAAAAAAAGAAATAAGAGAAAAAAGAAAAAAAAGAAAAAGAAAAAGTATAAAAATTCCAAAAGAATGCAACAAATTTTTTCTCAATATATTATATAAATAAATATATTGCGAAAAGAGATGTGTTATTCTTATTGTTTTCAGAGAACGCGCCAGAGAGAAAGAGAGAGAGAGAGAAAGAGAGAGACGATACGACGACGTAAGATGGTTGTTACGTGTAAGACGCGCGCGGCACGTCTGATCCTCTTGCCGGTCCGACGATCGTGTTTTCACACCCCCCCTCCCACATCACCTAACAACATCGTTCACGTTTAAGCGCTCTTCACACGATCGCAAAATATTATCGCTTTGCGAAAGACTCGGTTAAATCGCTTAAACGTAATAATCAGCTTTCCCAACGAATATCAAGGTATTAATATCGATGATTAATATCGAAGTCATTATTTTAACAATAGCATGTTAGAAAAAAGAACTCTGGTCTAACGTATTACCAGAGATTTATTTAAATCTTGAAAATCGTCCATCGTTTGGCAGATAAACGAATATGTTTATCGCGAATTTCTATCGCGATGAAGTATTTTCGACGATGATTCGAATGCCGTGCTATCTTAAGCCAAGAAACGATATCATCTATTTTAAATAATGTCATTTGGACAAAAGAAAAGAAAAAACAAAAAGAGATTTCACAATTTTATCCACGAAATGAACGTCTATTTAGTCAAATAATTTAATTATTACGATCATTTTCAATCAAGAAAATCATATTTAAAAAAGTTTCCATCAACGTCATTTTTTATTAGTTTCCTAGTTATTTTTGTAAAGTTTACACTACTATTTTCGTATTATCAAGGTTGAATTTTTTTTTAAATCGACAAAAACTTTAATATTATTATAGACCGTAGACAACTGACTGCACCATGAACTCGATGGTGTTAATAATAGTAAGAGATTAGATAAGATACTACATCGAACAAAGATTTCCTATCTTTTCTATGTTTCTTTTTTCTTTCCTTTTTTTTTTGTGTTGAGAAAGATATATTTCAAAGATTGAGTTAATTAAAATATAAGTCTGTTCTAATATCTGTGACAGTTTTAAGAGTTAATACGATTGAAGGTAAAAACGAACAGTCAAATGTAAATCACTCGCTTAATAATTCTGAAATATATATTAGATAGCGTCAATCGTACCTTCTTTTTCTTATCAAGTATACCGTCAAGGTCAACTCAAACTCGAACTCGAGCTTGACTCAACCGAAGTAAGTTAGTATTTGATTGTCCTAATTACGTAACGGGAAGATAATAAGAAGGCTCTTTACATTAGGCCATAGGCCGAACGAGACGCCTTCGAACGGTCGCAACTACGTGGATTGTCACGTAGCAATGTCAATGATGTACCGTATAATTTAATCGAACGATGTACCGTTCGTTCTGACATACTGCCACGAAACACAAATGCATATACATATGCTCGACGTATACTCGAATAATTGATTGCTCGCAGCCGTCTATGTCTTTTGTATGTATTAATAATGTTCATTATAAATTATGCGACTGTATACAATTTTTTCTGCGTATGAAATCTATTATATATATTCGATAGTTATTTAAAAAACATTTTTTTACACAGGTATAAAACGATAAAGTTATAATCGAGTGTTATGAAAAAAAAAAAAAAAAAAAAAAAAAAAAAAAAAAAAAAAAAAAAAAAATTTATATATATATATTGTCTTCCTATTTCTTTTTAAACTTAAAAAAAAAAAAAAAAAGAAAATCGTAAAAAAATTTGTCGTAAGAAAATCATATTTTTTCAGTCTCGGCCATCGAGTCGACTCGTAAACGTCTAAATTCCAAGTAAAACGATTTATTCCCAACCAATGATGACCAAGAGAAAACGTAACGAGAACACGTGCCGTTGCATTACCTATTTAAATCCCACAGCATATGTTTCTTTGCTTTTTTATATATAACATCTATCCGATGTTATAACACATATTTAATATGAATATTTTATCGGAGACGTTTCCAGGTATTAAATGAAACGTTGTTACATAAATGAAATTAAAGTGGAAAATACTCGTACGAAAAGTACGATATTTGAGATTGTTATTGGTTTAATATCAATGACACGATTTTTTACTTTGTAATGATTATCTCCGTTTTAATATCTCTAATTGGAGATATTTTCGTTGGATATTAAAGGAAATTGGCATAATTAAATAATGAACATTTAAAATCAAATTGACGTAGAACTTTCGTTCTTATATTTTCGCAGAATTTTCCTGCTTCTCTCTCTCTCTCTCTCTTTCTCTTTTTAGCTTTATTAACCGGAAATAATCATAAAAGCGTGCAAAATTTTCGACATGAGATTTAACTAGTTATTTATTAGTACGCTTAAAACGTTGTATTACGACCCGAAAGAGCGAGTTATTTTTGGAAAGTTTCGTGTTAATTACACGAACATAATTAGCCAATAGTTCGAGCCTTGATTTCTTCAAGGATGCAATATCGCATGCTTTCCAAGATTTTCTGATAATCATGCTCTATGATTCATTCAATAAAGAACAACAAACATCATCCACCGGCTCTATGGATTATTATAAACTTGTTCGTCGATGTTCATTAATAAAACCGGAGACCATGCATTTTCAATGATACTCATGCATTGATTCGTAATCACATTGAATTTTTTATATTTACAATCGTCTGACTAGTCGATATTAATTTCTAATATTTTTTGAAAGATCTCACCTAAACGGTGATTTGTCCTATAAAATATGCAAAATATTCAATTGTCAAGCGAACAACGAGATGAATATTATTTAAAATAATAATAATGATAATGATAATGATAAAAAAAAAATGAATTAGCATGTTGTGGCATTACCTTGGGGCTCGTCTCTGCAATGCTGTGACTTTGGTGGCGGCGGGGGTGCGTTCGAGTATTCTATTGGTTCAGCAGAAAAAACAAAAAAAAAAATGAAAATAATAATTAGCCCTAATAACACTACGAATAACGAAGGAATCGCTGGGGCACTGAAACGATAATGATTATTCGATATTATATTCACACAGCACGAGCTTCTTTCATATTTTTTTCTTTCTTCTCCACTTCTCCCTAATATCTATCGATATTGGTGCTTCTCTCTTTCTTTTTAACAACAAAATTTCATTGGAAAAAAAAAGAAAAAGAGTAATGTATTTATATCGATTCGAATAATATCAAATTATAAATCAAGGAAAATCATTTAGTTATAGAGACACGTTGCTTGTACGTGAAATTAATTTTGCGAAATAAATTTTTATCGTTAGAAAATGTTACCCAAAATTATTGTTTGTAGTATCAAACAAGCAGACCTTCGAAACTGACTGTAGGCCGAGCAGTGTAAGTTG
The DNA here is from genome assembly GCF_014466175.1 of Vespula pensylvanica. Classification (NCBI taxonomy): domain Eukaryota; kingdom Metazoa; phylum Arthropoda; class Insecta; order Hymenoptera; family Vespidae; genus Vespula; species Vespula pensylvanica. The sequence goes on along the minus strand of NC_057691.1, from coordinate 3,082,196 downwards.
GCAACGGTGGCAACCAAAACTTGGCTTCTCGTTTAACGATCGGCGAGGGCGGTGGTGGTGGAGGTTGATATCTAAATCTCGGTCTATGTTTACTAGGATCGAACTCTTGATTCGCAAAAATGTCCTTGTGCTGCTTCAAGATCGATGCCGATGGTCGTGTCATGATCTTCGTAGACAAATTTTCACGGCTCTCGTCCAACCTCCTTTTCTCATTCGATTCTTTTGAGTCTTTCGACGAACTCGCGATCACTTCACCGTTCTCATAATTACGATTTTCAAGATTTGGAGGCGATGACAACGAACGCATATTGTCTCTTCTACTTGGATACCTGAATGCAAGGGAACAGCGATGGAACTTCGAGTTATTGTTTTTACCATGCGATTTTGTCAAGATCGATAATACGAATAATAAAATTTGGAATAAATTAATATTTGAATATCTTTGTAAACAAATTGACGGGGATTTGGGAAGAGGAGGAAATGCTATAAACGTAAAGGGATGACATCAAAAAATTAATCTCATTGAAGTTAAATAAGATTTGAAGAGAAAGAAAGAAACATATGTATATGTACGTGATGTCAGCCCTTAACGTCGTTCGATCAATTCGACAATATCATCGAACCAAGAAGTGACGCGAGCCAGGCCTCGAGTACCATCGCTACCTATGAGCCACCCATCTTCCGGCAAGATAAGGCGTGATGTCCCTCAACTCGCGAACATCGGGGGCGGACGTGAACATCTCGCCTAGGATCGATGTTTTTCCCTTCTTCTCAGGATCCTCGAACTTTCTTATTATCCTCTCGACCGGTCTTCTAGCAGCGAGTTCTTTGGTTTCGGCTTTCCTAGCGACGGAATTCGTTAATTTGCTCGTAGAAACCGAGGAATCCTTTAGCTCTGCCATTTTACTGATAACGTCTATATGTGGCATCGACAGAGTGTCCAATCTCAGGGGTACCCGTGGAATCGGTGGTGATTCGCCTCTTCGACGCGTCCTGCCTCTCTTAGATTCGTATTTCTTACGCAGCCAACTGACATCGGAATATTCTTGCGGTTTCAACAATGTCCTCCTACTTTGTTCTATCTTCTTCAAAACGTTTCTAGCCAATTCCGGATCACTTTGAAATCTTTTCGGACGCGTATGAAACTTACTCGACGAATGTAAATCCTCGAAACTACTCTCAAACCTATCTCGCAATTTTCTGACCGTACCGTTCTTCACCAATTTCAAATACGCACGCCAATACCTTTCCGGATCCGGCGAAGAGCCACGTTGGAATATACTGTCGACACTGCACGACGAGTTGGAACGCGTCGTAGCCCGACATGGACTGATGCTTTGTGGTCTCGAATCGCGTTCACGCTCCCATGAACAACGTTGAAGCGACCGTCGCATGTCTACTTCCGCAGGAAGCCCGCTCTTGCCTCGTTTCTTCCTCTCGATCGAACAACACTGTTTATCCTGATCGATCGATTCTTTCGACGGTGACACCTTCCCTTCCTGTTTCTTCACTCGTACCTTCGAAACGTTCCCCTTCGTTTCCTTTTCTACTACACTTTCAATTTCCTTCATTTGACTTTTATCTTTTTTTATTTGAAAATCACCGAACTCCTCCGGCGAGATTGAACCGGTTCGATATTCCGATTCAAAGTCGCCAAATTCTTCCAAATCTCCTGATTTGTCCAACATCCTTTCCGACGACGCCGATTTCCTTCTGTACAATGGTATCGTCGAATATCGTGCCATTTCCGATTCACCAAACAGTTCTTTCAGATCGGCGAAACTCTGAGACGAGGACAATCTAGAAATTTTACATCTCTCTTTATCTTTCTTATCCTTTTGTTTCGCCTCGATGTTTTCGAAGAATTCGATCTTCTTAGGTACGTCTTCCATTTCGATATTTCGTTTGATAACCGTTTTCACAGACGTTTCTGAACTCGTACTATCCATTTCGCTTCCCGAAGTCGTTGAAATCATCTTATTCGTAGATTCACTATTATCAACGTCAACGATGGACGATACTACAGGTGTCTTTTTCGACCATTCTTCAAAAACATTCTCCACCTTTTCCTTTTCTTTCGCAATATCTTCGTTCGGTGCCAGAACCAATAAAAAATCGTTCTTTTCCTTTTTCGTACTATCCTCGTAAGACACTTCCAAGGAATAACATGTTCTGGGTGAAGTGTTGGTAACGCTCGGTGCGGACGATAAATTAGGTGTACTGCTAACATTGATCATGTTCGAAGTTTTCTTGTTTGCCATGGCCGCTGCGATAGCACCACGAGTTTCCCTAGGTGCTATTGGAGCCGAAGACGATCTCCTTCGGGTAACTTTATCCAAAACTTCCTTTCCAAGTGTCAAAGACAGTCTCTTCTTTTCAAATTCCGTCATAAGGGATTTTTCGATGGAAGAACCATTTAATGCCGATCTCTCAAAGCTCCTTCTTCCTCGTCCGATCGAGCCACTCCTCTTTAAGGTCGTTTCTGACCCAGAAAATTCCATAGTATTCGTCGACTCGTCCGGAGTGATCATAGAGTGACATCGAACGTGAAGACCCTTGCCGTCCTCTTGAAAATCGTCGACCACGATCTCGTACTTCGATGTGATCTCACATCTGTCATCTTTCTTGCCACGAAAATCTTCTTTCGGTGGTTCAACGATAGCACGATCGCGTCTCGACATTCGTGACTTTGTTTCCTCGCTACCATAGATATCGTTCAACTGATTCTTCAAAGCGGTTACTTGTTCGATCGTTAAACTACTCCAAAACTTTTTGCTACAACCGAGATTTTTTTGCCAGGACGCTCGATCGGATATTTTCTCGATGTCACGTTTTGCGCTGGCCTTCTTTTGCATCGTGTTAGCTACGTTAACCACCGAACTCCCACGCCATAACGGTTTGTACACGTCCTTCTTAGCAGCGATATCTCGTCTCTTAGACGATTCCAATTCGCTCTCCTCGTTTTCTAATTTCTCGAAATAACGTAGAATATTTTCGACCGAACGTTCCTTACATCTTAATCCGCAGTCACCGCGCCATTTAAATTTTTCCACGTCTTTCGTACTGAATAGAAAATCTTTGTCCCTTTGCACGGCCTTCAACTTTCCATAAAGCGAACTCAGCTCGCATTCCGCTTTTTCTTTCGATCTGATTTCCCTCCACCGTTCGTAATCTATGATCTCTTCGTTCTTCATTCTCGGTCTAAGATCACCCGACGAAGTCGTTCTTTCAAGTTGTCCTATTCTTTCCAAACTCGAATAAAAATCGTGCAAGGCCTTATACTTCTCCCCTCTTCTCTTGTAATGTAATAATTCGAGAACGTATTGATGATAATCGTCACGATCGATCGAGGATGGACACAAAGAGCTACTGCTTTTAGCGATCGACGTGTTCGATCCAAGTGTTGATAGTTTCGTTCGCAGATCATCGGCCTCGCCTGCGCTTCTAGCTCTAAACTTTTTTTTTATTAAACGATCTTGATTCTCCTTCGAGATCAGACTTCTACGAGGAGTCGGTGGTCTGATCGGAGATGGCGTAGACGTTCGAGAACTTCTCTTAGAACTTAATGTTTCGTCTTTCGATCTCTCTGAAAGCGTTTTTATGGGCGGCTCGCTAAGACTTCTCTCTTTAATACCATCCCGCGTCAAATCTGGACTTCTGCCACGTAAAGTCGTTGAAGAACCAAACTCGTCGACCCGTAAAAGACTGTCGAATTTACTGACCTTCTGAAAGATTGAACGACCTGGCCAGCTAACGCCGCACGGACTTGAACTTCGTGATGATAAGCTGTCGCGATCCAAATTCTTGAATCTAGAGTTTGAAACCGGTCGTTTATGCGCCAAATAAACGCTCAAGGACTTCAAAGACGGTTCGGACTTGCTCGCCCTTCTCTCGTTACTTTGAAACATCTTGGTACGTTCATAGACAAAGGATTTCTTCGAAGCGACTTGAGGACGTGGTGACAAAGTAGGTGAGAAAACGTTTCTCAAAAACAAATGTTGGAAAAACGTGTCCACGTTGTCCTGATGTTTCTTTATCTCGGTCATAGTCAGACTATGAACACTTGGACCTCCGTCCATTCGTTTGATCATTTCCGATTTTTCACTAGACTTTTCCGAAATTCTTTTACCTTTCTTTTCCATCCTTTTGTTCGGAGTAACGTTCCCTTTGGATTTCAAAGTTTCTCTGTCTTTTTTTGACTTCTTCTTCGTATCGAACTTTTTGACCTCTCTGTCTGAACTCACTCGTGCAGTAGTTTCTTCCTTACGATCGGGCGTTCTAACGATCACTCGAGCTTTCTCTTTGGATCTTTTCTTCTTAACACTCTCACTAATTTCCGTAGACGGCGGGGCTACGATCGATATAGGAATATCTTTTTTAGACGAACGATCAGATTGCTTCCAAGTCTTTGAAGATTTTTTTATTTGAATGGGAATAGATTTACGCGCCGATAGAGAACTCTTCGAATCGATCTTCGCCGTTACGTTCTTTGACAATTGAGACTCGGTTTTTCTACAAGGTTCTTGACCCTTTGACGATATCGCTACTACAACCTTAAGAGCCTTATCTACAATACCTTTTTCCTTATCCGTGATCGTATGAGAGGAATACAAAGTCGCTGAGCTCGTTACGAAATTCTCTGAGGTAGGTATTCTACCTTTTGTATCCTTTTGCTTTTGCAAATTTCTTTTACTACCTTCCGTAACTGATGAAATGTCAGCGTTCGATCTACTTAATCTCTTACAAGATTCTTCCTGTTCCCTTTTGGTCAAACGACCTCTCGAATTATCCTTTTTGGAAATTTGAGAGGATTCTATTCGTGATATAATTTCTTTCGAATCGATAGACGTTCCCTGTTTCGTTTTGGATAGCTCGGATTTAATCGAGACAGATTTCGTAGTCGACAATGGACTCGAGGATGAAGAAAATCGATTTCTTATTTTATCCGACGACAATGAACCGTCTCTCGTCGCGTTGCTTTCGGAAAGGCTACGTAAAGGTAAAACACATCCAGAACTCCTTCCAAAATTCTTCGATAAGCTTTGAGAATTTTTTCCTTTGCACGAGGCTTGACTCGACGAATTAACACCTAGGATTTTTGAACACTGACGTTCTCGCGACTTTCTATGCTTCTCGAGATTGCCAGACAATTTTTCTCTCAACGATCTTATATCCGAAACTCTATCCGGGTTGAAGCACTGAGCGTGTCTGGTATTCGATGATTGATGACCGTCCGCTATAATACCGTTTTTGTAATAATTTTTCAAGGTCTCGTTGTTCTTCGAAGATTTTCTTCGTGGCGGTGATGGTGGCCTCGAGAATGTTGAAACACGAGAATTTATTTTTGATGCAGTAGAATTATCGATGTTTCTATTAATCAAAGAGGAACTCGATCGATAGCCATTTGATTTCGAACTTCCTGCTTTCATGATCGGACTCTGTACGATCGTCGACGCCAACGACGGTGCCGATCGTTTGTATTGAGAGAATAACATCGACGAGGACGATCCGTTCTTTCCTGAGGTCGCGAGACCCTTTCGATGCACGCGAATCCTCGTCAAGGTTGGTGATATCGGGAAATATTCGATCTCGGAGTCGTCTGTGGACAAAGTTTCGATCTTTTTTTCGTTTTTATTTATTTATTTTTTTTCTTTCATTCATTCTTTCTTTACTTCTTTCTTTCCTATTCTCTCCAAAGCCCGTTCCCGTTCACCACAAGTTTGGAAAGTTCCTCTTAAGATCAAGCTTGCGAGTGATGACGATTTTCAACATCGTTAGCGTGCCAAAACGTGAAAATTGAAAATCCTCTTCTCTTATTACTCCTTGTGCGTTATAATTAGAAAAAAAAGATGGATAGATAGATAGATAGATAGATAAATAAGAAAAAAAAAGGGAAAACTAAATAGATTAAGAGTGTATCACACACCAATATCGATAAACAGGTGTATATTATAGCGGTGCTGTGTGTATATTTTTGAGCGTAATATAAAAAAAAATTAAAAAAAAAAAAAAAAAAAGAAAAAAAAGAACAAGAAGAATATCAACGAGATAAAAATATGCATTCTAATAAGCTAAATAATTCGAGCGACATGCTATAGAATATAAATGTCATCGTATCATGCCATCTTCGACTCGAATTTTTATGAACGAAATAAAACAAATGTATTTTAATTCTTACCCATGCGATTCGAGAATAACGATCAAAATTTTTATTACAAATAGATTTTACGATAACGCGATAATAAATTCACGCTCCAAGAGAACGCCCATTCTTATCTTTTATGACTAAAGCGAATTCCAATAATTGATAGATGATTTAAAACGAAAAAAAAAAAGAAAGAGAAAACACATTAGTCATCTTTAAATTTAAAAATTTAGAATGTTCTGCAACGATGTACATGCTTCATGTAAATGAACGACTCAAATTTTTAGCAACGATAGCTAGCTAGCGATAGCGAGACGAAAAAATAAATAAACAAAAAGAATGCATGAATCGTAGCTAACACACAAACGTATACTCTCCGCATGCTCGATTATACAAAAAAAGAGAAATAGAGATAGAGATAGAAATAGAGAGAGAGAGAGAGAGAGAGAGAGAGAGAGAGAGAGAGAGAGAGAGAGAGAGAGAGAGAGAGAAAAAATAGGGAGAGCGCTTCGCGCGTTTTAAATGCACATAACATTACAATAATCGTGGGTACAAAAATAAAAAATAAAAAATTAAAAAAACAGTTAAAAAAAAATTGAAAGAAAAACAAAGAAAATCAGAATCAGCGGAGAATTACATTTTTTATATGGTTACTCACCCTTTGGTCGTTCCGGAGCTGGTTTACGAAGACCATGTAGAGGCACGTCACCACCACTTTGCACGCTTTTGTAAGCCAATCTTTGTTCCAGAAGACTGAGCGGACTGATATCCTCTCGTCGTCGAAATACCAACGTCGAGTCGCTTTCGTATCCTGATTCTTTGAAAGCACTTTCAAAAAAAAAACAAAAAGAAAAAAGACGAGAATTATGTTATATTACGGACGGAGTTCGGAGTCTGGTACAATTTTTATTTCTTTTTATTTTATATATATATATTTATTTTTCTAATTTTTCTTGTATCTTTTTTTGTTATAATACTTACTGGGACATGTAAGGCTTTCCTGCTTGAGCACTACGTTGATCGAACTGCTGGAAACAAAAGGATCAATATTAATCTAATTGACTTCACAAAGTATTCTTTGAATTCATTTGGAAACATATGCAGCTTGTTAAAAACATGCCTCGTATATGCAATTAACGCCTTTGGTAGGCATACCGAAAATAGGAGTTATATATATATACATATATGATTAATTATATGATACATACAACAATCATGTACACTGATATGCAATAATATATTATGCGGCATATTAATATGCAAACATTTAACATTTAATTTCACACAAAGGCAACACCTAGCAATATTGGATATCGATTATATAAATAGAAAATCAAATACATTTTGCTCTTCTACTTTTTCGATATTTACATACAATCGTAGAAAATATCAATAACGTATTTCCCACGAATCCCTCAATTTTGCGAATGGTTTCGCTCATAAATTATATCGTGGAAACATGCTATACACATTCAGGCTATATCGTATAATAAAGCATAGTTTGAAAGATACGAGTGAGGAATAAAGCGAACGAACGAGCTGACGTTGAAAGGAAAGATATGTTTAAAGAAAAAAAAAAGAAAAAAAAAGAAGAAGAAGAAGAAGAAGAAGGTAGAAGAAACAACGATAACGAAAAATTCGAACTCTAACGTGAATATCAATCAAATCATTCCTAATTGCAACGAGAAACATAACGAATTCTCCCTTACGATTCGACAGAATTATCGTAGCCTAGAAATTGAAGAACACAAAGTTATAAAAATACGATAGCTTCTTATTATCCAAAACAGACGAGATATCTAAAGAAAAATGTCTGTTATCAGAGAAGATTTCCAAAAAAAAAAAAAAAAAAAAAAAAAGAGAGAAAGGAAAAAAAGAAACAATTCAGAAAGATGATAAAGAAGAAACGCAAATTTGAATGAATATACAAGTGATATCAAACGAATGAAATATAATTAATGAAAGATAATCTTTGAAAATTACTTTTTATAATACGTAACTCTCGTAGATTAGATCAAATTTTTTCGGATAAAAGAAAACGCTATGAATAAATATATCTAACATCAATCTCTACTAATTTTCGTTTGCTCACATGAGAAATAAAAGATTTCAAATTGAAATTACCGTCCTTTCCCAATAGTTTATCAGCTCATATATAATGCAATGACGATAGTAGTAAACTTCGATAGTAAACTTCCAGAGTAACGACTTTTAACCATCAAAGTATGCATCCATCTACGAGTAAACACGAATAGATAGAAAAGTAATAAAGAAAGGAGAGAAAATAGAGAGAAAAAGTAGAACGTCATCGTGCAAGTCTACTTGTCAATGACGTTGAAGCCTCTAACCCGTGAAGCTGGCGCAGAAGATGCGCCCAGAGCGTTGGCGACGTTAACGGAAGAAGAAGGTGTCGTTGGTGATGGTGATGGTAACGTGAGATGATCGGTGCTGGAAAGAGAAGTAGTAGTAGTAGTAGCAGTAGAAGAAGAAGTAGTAATGGTGATAGTAGTAGCGGTAGTAGTAATAGTAGTGGTAGTAGTAGTAGTAGTAGTAGTAGCAACGGCAGCAGTAGCAGTAGTAGTAGTGGTGGTGGTAGTAGTGCTTGTAGTAGTAGTGATGGTTGTGCTTGCAGTAGAAGTAGAAGAAGTAATAGAAGAAGAAGAAGAAGGCGGTACGCGTTGGTGATAATGATGATGGTGGAGATGATTGTGACGATGGCGGTCATCGTTGTCATCGTTGTCGTCTAGGTCTCGGTCGTGGTTGTGGATATTGTTGTTGTTATTGTTGTTGTTGTTATTCAATTGTTGGTGATGCTGGCGATGATGATGATGATGATGGTGATGGTAATGGTGCTGCTGCTGTTGTTGTTGTTGTTGTTGTTGTTGTTGCTGCTGCTGATTGTAATGCTGCTGTTGTTGATGCTGCTGATGATGGTGATGATGATGATGATGATGATGATGATTAGTGCGAGTGCCAATGGGAACGATCGTTCTAAGGAAGCTCGCACGATCGACGTTCTGCGGCGAGGACGATCGCCGAGGACAACGATCAGGTAAGACGAAGCTCTTCGACCTTCCGTCCAGCATGCTGCCAGTAGCTGCATGCCAACAACAATCGCTGCTTCTCTCCAAAGGTCGAATTATTCGATCCTCGATCGGCCGGACACCACCGATCGTTGTCTCCTCGTCATCGTGCCTGATCGATTTGCCGGCTCGATCGAGGACGATCTTCGTGCGATGTTGCTGTTGCTGCCGCAGAAGAACATGCTGCCGAGTAGATTCAGACTCTCCATGCTTGATCGGCCGTGACGTGAACGTCCTTGGGCCGACCTCGAGCTGACTCTTCGAACCACATAGCCAAGATTCCCTTACGTTCTGACCAGCCTCCGGTCTGTAGGAAAGGCTCAACACACGTTGACCCTGACGTCCACAAGCACCAACGTGACCCTTAGGATAACTCTCCTGAAGACATCCGTTTTCGTCCAGCCACTGTCCGATCGTCGCGATTAACGGTCATGGTGGTTGGTATTGGTAGTGGTATTGGTAACGGTAGTGGTGGTAGTGATGGTGATGGTAGTTTTGGTAGAATGGTATCATCCAAGGGAACCAGGAAAAAGCGATCCGAAAGCGAAATGGTTACGTACGAGCGGACATAACACCAAAGAATACACACACGCACGGACATCGATCGTGATATATACATATATGCATACATAATGGCTACGTACACATATAGAAATATCCGATAAGTGCCTAGATCGAAAAGGGAATCTATTGGCTTCCCGAGAAGGTCCATATTCGAGTCAGATTTTTTTTTACTCTTTTTCTCATTTTTCCTAACGGGAGACAATAGAAGGAAAATCGTGCAGAGTGAAACCAGGTGCGAAGAACGATAGTCGTATCAAAGATGAAGAGATTTCGTGATCGCAGAGAGAGAGAGAGAGAGAGAGAGAGAGAGAGAGAGAGAGAGAGAGAGAGAGAGAGAGAGAAAGAGAGAGAATGTGAAAGAGATAGAGATATCTGGAATCGAATCTACAAAACGTAAGAGTGAAGATTTCATGATTTAATGAATAGATAATGTTAAACTTGGAATGCATTTGCAACGATTAATTGGCAAATTATTATTAACTCGTTGTTAAATCTTTAATTAATTAACATGTTTTTCTAAAGAGTAGGTAAGTAGGTATGCTCGTTGGAAAAAAAAAGAAGAACCACAAAAAGAATACTACTTTAATATCTTTAATCCTCTCACAATTTGATCGTTAAAATAAGCCTCTCCTCTCAAGTTAGATAACAGACGAGATAATGGAATAACTTCAACTTCAATAAAGGTTGAGGAATTTCTTTTATGTGAGATTTCTTTTCCCTCGGAAAACTCTTTGGTCTTAACGATATTATCACTCTCGTTATGTATTCAATATACCGAAGGTAATGAATAGAAAAATAGCAAGAGAGAGAAAGAGAAAGAGAGAGAGAGAGAGAGAGAGAGAGAGAGAGAGAGAGAGAGAGAGAGAGAGAGAAGAAAAATCCAAGGGAAAGAAAGGAAAGATATAAAGTGATAGACCTTACATAATTTTGCTTAAGTACAAAAATGGCGTACCCCGTCAAATATGTCCATGACCTCGTCCCACCACTAGAAACATAGAATTAAATACAGCATTATACTATGCGTTAAATCTATGGAGTTATGTAGACATTTAGAAATAAATGTTAAGATAAAGTGTTTTATCTCGTACTAGTTATCATCCAAAATCGAATCGAGTATAATATTGAAACTCGAGATATTTATTTATTTATTTATTTATTTTCTAAGATAAAGTCGGATATTAAAATTAAATGCATCGCATGTATGCGCCTATAAACGTATTTACGTATATATAAAATATAAATATTTTATCGTCAAGGATTTAGATGCAAACTAGACGAGAGTAAGTATGTGTTTCGAACATAGGATTTACTACAAGCGACGCTACAAAAGCTAAAACAAACACAATGTATACGTAATAGTAAATTTCCTGATGACTATGTGAATGTTCTTGTGAATCTTATCTTGTTTGTACCATATTAATCAAATAATAAACGCAACGATCTTTGCCTTGACAGAGAAAGAGAGAGAGAGAGAGATAGAGTGATAGAGAGATAGAGAGAGAAAGAGAGAGAAAAAGGAAGAGAAAAGGAAGTTCGCACAATTACACGACTCAACGCTAAAAAGAAAAGCTCTCAATAATAAAATATTTTAAACTTATGAAAGGAGCATCTTATATTTATATACACGTTTCATTTAATTGTTACCTTCCTTGTCGTCCGCGTGACAGAAGTTGGCTAGAAGCAAAGCCATTTGAAACGATCATGTTCCAGCAATATCATTTTTTATCGAGTGAATATTTTTCATTGTTTTTTTTGTATATTTCTTTTTTTATTTTCTTATTTCTTTTTTCGATTCCGCGTAATACGTACCATTGTAATTTGATCGCAAAAGAGAGAGAGAGAGACACGTCAATCATTAGCTTCTTATTTAACGAGACATTAGGATTTTTAAATCTTTTTCGTGATAATTATTTGAAACGAAATGTTATTTAATTATCCTAATTAATGTCCTAATTTAATTTTAATTGTACCCTATATAAATAGTGGTATTCTTACGTTCAAATCGATCGATTTATTTTCGTCCATCATTTATCTCGGTTATCGAACTTTCTCTCGTCGAACGTTCAGACACGACAGCAGATGAAGTTTTTCATTTCCGATTAAATTATAAAGAAAAAGATCAAAGTTTTTACGTACTTCCTTTGCCTCCTTATCAGCGATCGACGAACGGCCTGGCTCGTAATCCTCGATTCGTCCTGGCTGATTCTTATAAACGTCCGAAGAATATTTCAATGGTCCATTTCTAAAAGGTACAAAAAAGTGAACAATGTGCAATCACCATTGAAAGATACTCTCCTTTCAAAGATGCTTAGTAAGATACGTGTTTCGTTTGCAAAAAAGAGAAAGAAAAAGAAGAAAGGAGAAAAAAGACTCACTTTCTAGGCATAGTCGAGGTAGAAAAGTCATTTTCTTTGCCTCTTAGCCGACGACGGCTATCAAAAGTAGCTGATCGATCAGAATAACCACGAGGTTCAGGCTCGCTCAAATATCCCGAACTGCTAATGCCCGAACCATATCTTCCTCCTGGAAAAAAAAACGAAAAGAAACGAAATCCTACGATTAGAAAAATATGAGAAATTCAATTTTTAATGTTCAATTTCCTAATTGCATCTCCATCACCGTGATAACAAATATATGATATGCGACGATACGATGTCTCGTTTATTTTTGATAAATGAAAATCAGTCTTACGAGTAATCCTTAACCATTGTAATACGATCGAACGATCGATCACTACAGTATGTCGCGTAATTTAATCGATAAATATACGGCGGTGATCGTAGAGTTAGTAAAGCACCTGCAGGGTATAATGCAAATTAAATAGGTACGCCATGACACAATTTCTCGTTAGACTCGCTTCGAAAATAAAGGACAACTTATAAAAGCTTATCGTCATTAACACTGGTTAGAACCAGGATGTTAGGTAAGGTACTTCGAATAGAATATATAGTATAGTGGAACGTATTTAGCGCAAATTGTTTATTGTTATTTTCACGCACGAGCGATTAGATTGTTAAGAGTATAATAATAATCATCTTCGGTTACGCAACACAGTTGTCCATTCATCCAGACAAACGATGTAAATACTTTGGTTCACGCAAAGTCTATTTACATCGACGCGGTAAAGTTTATTATTACATGTTAACGATTAAGTTAATCGACTTATTAATGTTAATAAATCGTGTTTTTGTGTTTTCTGTGAGGAGGAAGATATTCACCTCTTCTGGACTTGTAACGGATGGTTACGTAGTCGTCTGAAAAAGAGTAGTGATCGATTGAAATTTTTCTTCTTACAATATCGACGAGTTGTTATTGCTTTCGAACGTAATAACTTTTTAATAAACGATAAACATTGCCTACCGTCTCTATCCGCACGATGAAGCGAATCGTACATTTTCTTGTACCACTTAGTCTGATTGTTCTCCTTCACTTCCTAAAAATCGATTTACTCGATAATTAATATTACGCTAATTATAAAGCCATTTGACCAAATCGATATATACAAAATTTCACAAAATTTATCTATCCAACACGTACCTGTATCGAAATCATTTCAAATACCTACTAGTGTTTATAATATATGTATGCATTAAATATCTTGTTGTTGTTGCATGATAAAAAAAAAATTAAAAGCGATCTATCATTTCGTCGACGTCGTCATTTGATGATACATATTAATCACATTCTATTGCACGAACTTTCGATATAAATTTTTTTAAACTTACCGATCTTAGAACGAGGGGAATACCCTCTTTAGTAGTCGGCCCGATACCTTCGAACTTTCGTGGACCCAAATCGACCATTTTTTTTGGCGGTTCGTTCTCCGATTCCGGCTCACTTTCGTACTCTTTCTTCACGGTGTAGACTAACGGGACATTTATTGATTTCACAAACATAAACGATCATCGTTGTTACACACGCGGTAGACGCGAGATTGTAAAAACGAACATATGATTATCGTATATCTCATGATCACGTTGGTGAATTAAATCGACTCGTTGTCACGTGAGCAAAAAGGTATACACATGATTGATGAAGAATTTTGATTCGATATTGAGAAAGAGGGTGGCAAGGCATAGGAGGAGGATAATAAAATCAATGAAAAATATCATGCTAGAGGAACATGAAATGACATCGAACGAGTGATTTCGTACTATTATTTTCATAATGCACTTACTTATTTCTCCTGGACTAATCAAAGGTTTCTCATCGATATGATCGGCCTTAGAAGGCTCACTTTCTTCGATGTACGCTGCTCCCTTTGGCAATTGTCCCTCTAAAGTAAAAAAAAAAGTCATGTTTAGGCCTTGCCCTATGTAGTATCGATTTTTAAATGTATTGTTTCGTTAAATTTATATATATATATATTTTTTTTTCGAACCTCTGGCTTTTTGCAGAAGCGTGATTGTTGGGTTTTGTGCCCTAGGTAGTCTAGGTGTAGAAGCTAACGTGTTCAAGCCTTGAGACGGAGCGGAATGAGAGTTAACAATGCGCGACGTAGTGGATATGCTACTTTGTGAAAAGCTCTCGGTAATCTCTTTCTTATCTTCCTCGCTTTTCCAAGGTGGAGGAGCTTCCTCGGTCTGCAAACGGAATATCGATTAAAAAGTCAACTCTTGAATTTATTCAAGCAATTAAAATATAACCACGAGCACTTTATTGATTTCACGAGGTACCGAACGAAACGAAAATTGCCTTTTCATAGTTTTTAGTTCTTAGTTCTCTCTCTCTCTCTCTCTCTCTTTCTATTTCTTGCAACAGTTAGACAAGACAATTAATTATCTCAAATTATATTTATTTTCAGTAACAACGGGCAATGAGTAGCCATAATGTTTAAAATGACGAGATTGGTATGATTAAAAAAAGCGAGATCGTATATATACCTCTTCGGATTTTTTCTTTCTGCTTAAAATCGGGCTTTCGAATTGTACCGGACGAAACTCTTTCCTCTCTGGCACAGGACTCGCTCCTGCGCTGGATGGAGTCCAGACTGGCGGTATTCCACCATCTTTTTGCGAATCCTTTGTACGATCCGGACTCGGTTCCTTTGGTGGTGCCGGTGGTTCGCTTCCTGGCGACCAAACTCCTACCGACAAAGTGAAATACCTTCAAAATTTTTTTCACCCCAATTATATTTTCCATAATACTTTTGTTACTGACATTGGAGTTAATTAATACGGTGAAGCATTTTCTTTGATACATAAACCTATTGTTACTTCTGATGGAAGAGAAAAAGTTTTTAAATTGGGATGGTTATGAAGTAACTAAAGCACAAAGGAAGATATGAGAGGTCCTTGCACCAAAGCGAATATTAAACGTGCCAGAACACATGGTTTCTATGCGTTTCTGCCAAAACTAACGTACGATATATATATATATATATATATATATATATATTTTATACATATGTATGTACGTATGTATAAAAAGAGCGCCGCTAATCTTGGCTCGAGTAGCATTATTATTACATAAAGGACCATTTCTTTCCTCTCCATTTCTTTAGTCGATTACATAAACTCGTGTTACGAAGCCGGAAATGAAATATTCTGTTATTTCTTTTCTTTTTCTTTTTAACTTCATAACCTCGTTACTTTTGTATACATGTTCCACAGTTTAATAAAGAAAAAAGCATGAATGTTTGTGCGTACGCGCCTATATATCTGGTGTGAGAAAGAGAAAAAGATCGAAAGAGAGAAAAAGAGAGAGAGAAAAAGAAAAGAGGGAAAATGCAATCGTCTCTGTGTTAGTAATCTTCAATTCGCGTTATTAGTCACAACGGTGGACACGTGGCTCTTGCGAAAACAGGAAATGAAGAAGTAGTGTGTCGAAGAATTAAAATTAGACACGAGTAGTAAGCGCACCGACATATTTACTATTACAGATAATTACTATTATGTTGAGAGCAGCTTCGAGTGAACGTTCAGGCAGGTTTTTCTAAAAGTAAACACATTTGCTGCAAAGGACTTCGCTATCGATATTAAATCGATTTATCGAATTATCATACGTGAACACAATCCTTTCCGAGCGACACGATAATTGCATAATTATTCGTCAAATGAGTCGAATTACACATGGAAGTAATTCCTTAATGAATTCATTCATTTAAACAATCGTCATTGAATTATTTCGTTAGTATCGGTAACATTTTCAACATTTATTATACGATCAAATGTTCTCATTAATATCGTCCCGTTTAATTGGACGTTTAACGTGCAACGAGAGAAAACATTTTCATTAACTTCACCGTTCATTCGGATATGTTTACCTGGTTTCGCTGATGAGGCTTTAAACGTTGGGGCGAACATAACGTTCTCTGGAAGCAGCAAAGAATATTTTACAATTTCGCGTTGATATATATACTTTACGAGATGGAGGATTTTATTTCTCTTTTCCTTTTTATTTCTATATATTATATACGCATATATATATATATATATATATATATATTTCTCTTTTCCCGAGAGAATAAAGATACGAGGATAAAGTCAAAAAATGGACGACGTGTGTCGAAGATCGTAGTTTACGATTGTGACGAATAAATACAATACGAGATACTTAAACTGCACCGGTTACCACACTTTAAGATCTAATCTTGAACAAGTTAAGCTCGACCTTCGATCCTCGACTTTATCGACCAACTCGAAATCCACTTACTTCGAGATAATCCAGCGAAAAAACAATAATACGTAATATCGAAAATCCGAACACTTTCTAAATCTTTCACCGAGGGAGAGAAAGGTACAGAGAGACAACAGTCATATCGGCAACTTGCTATGCGTTTTTTCCACGGTGAAGGTTATGAAGGTAGATTGTAGCCACTCATAAAGAGATCTTTCTTGGTTTTCTATCGTCGTTTTGGACGATGTCTGAAAAGCTTCTTAAGTAGTTTCCTTGACGAAGGCAACGAGGTTCATTAATATAGAAACGTGCTTGACGAGCTCGTGAAAGGTAGAGAAAGAAAAAATACAGAATGAGTGGAGAAGAAAGAGATAGAAGGGATGAAAAGAAGGGATGATGCTCGGAGAGATGAAAGAAAATGAGACGAAACGTTTCTCATGGGTTTCTCTCTCTCTCTCTCACTCTTTCTCTCTTTCTGAGAACTATCATTCGACTAACAAGGTCGGCATAGGGATGGAAAATTCGGAAAGACAATTCGCGACTTTACAGACGCCATCGACACGTATACGTACACACACATACACACGCGCACATACATCAAATTACTCTTACGTTCTCCACTAACAATTCCAAGAATAGATCGGCTTGTCAAGCACGTTGCAGCACGTTGCTGCTTTGCAATGTACATGCTCGCAGATGTGCATACTGCTGACCGATCAGCTTTCGATCACCGATCGAGACTCTCTCTGTCTCTCTCTCTCTCTCTTTCTCGCCCTCGTCTCTGCTTGATCTCCACTCCAGCATTTCGTAGCCTTCTGATCTAATTATAATTTACACGAGGAGAAACGAAAATTTATGTTCTCAGTTCGAACTGCTTCGACGTATGTGTAAGTATAGATTAGATATATACAAACGGCATTAACATCGACTATTTTCGTCACATTAGGAACGCTAATATAACGATCACGAAGATTCCATTATTCCTTCTTAATTATTTTATTACTCTTATTGATTCGAATGAAAATAAATGATTAGCACGCTATTAGAACTCATTGAATATTTCATAATATAAAATGGATACGAAGCGTAGATAAAACGTAATGATTAATAAAAATTAACCAGAGAAATTAAAATTAGATGACAGAAAAACTCGAGGAAACCGAGAAAATTTGAAATAACTATTGTATAATATAGTGGAAGAAATAAGTATAATCGAGACTTCTTTCATTTTTCGCGCCAACAAACAAGAATATTTTCGGGTAATCGGTTGGAAAATGTAATACATAAAACGAGAAATTTTAATGCTTTTATCTCGTGTTTCTCCACCGGACAAAAATATTACACTACGAACCATTTGAAAATTAAATTGTAAAAAAATTACGGATCGATACGAAATGGATCGCTTCTCGATCGATCGATCGTTTTTCTTTCTTTCGTTTCTTTTCTTTTTTTCGTTTTCTAGAAATCATTCGATCGCACTCACTTTTTTCCAACATCGCGAGGGTCACTTCTCTTTTCTTTCGACGAAATCTAAATTTTTTCAAACGTTCAACGTATCATAGCGGTCCGAGGACGCACGAGGAAAGCACGAAAGATGATCGTGGACTAAAGCTAGCACAACGGCGACGCTTGGCAAAAACGCAACTCCCTCGTCTCGCTTTACGGCGTTTACTACGCCGACGTCGACGCCAACTTAGACGCCAACTTCGACGCCGGCGTCGATGATGGCCAGACTCTCTCCCTTATACGCCATGATCTTTTCTATCTATGATGTTTCTGTGTTTTCGTTTTTGTTCCCGACTAACTTTGATCCATCCATAATCTACACGTTTTCTTGATATATCTATCTAAATATATATGTATATATGTAAATAGAATATATATTTATTCATTATGTTCAGCAAGAAACTATATGGTAACATACATGTATTTCAATTAAGACGATAAATTAATTTCTTATCAAATTATCGTTACAAATTGCATGTTGATACGAACAAACGATAGAATTATATTAATAACATCACAAGTGGGAATGAAAAAGGAAAGAATAAAGGAAAAAGAAAGAGAAACAAAACAAAATAGATATACATATGAATCAAAGAAAGACGTTTATTTTAGGACGATCGAAGCTTAGCCCGTCGAATGGAGAGAAACGAAAATATTTTCTGTAAGATAAGAAAATGTTTTCTCATAGAGATAGAACGGAAAAATATAAGAGAATTTACGGAGAAGGAGGGAGGGATAGAGAAGGGAGGAGGGGGCAAAGCTCGAGCCGTTCTAGAGAGAGGATCTCGGTCGTCTTAGTAGATTGAATCCTCTACGGATTTTTGCTCTTGATGCTACTAGTAGAATCAACTTCAGCGTAACGTCGAGGAAAATATTGCGTTGGATTTTCTAACTCCTTCCGGAAATACATCCGTTGGATCTGATTACGTGTTTTCTGCGAATTCTCGTCTTGAAAACGAGCCATTGTAGAAATGAAAAGATATTTTATATCTAACGTTATTAAAAACCAGGATGCACTTTATATATATATATATATATAGGTATATAAGTAATATCCTGTTCTATTGTAAAATAAATCGAGTGACGTTTGTACAAGTTGTACGACGAACTATATAGACTGAACGAAGCATGCAATGGTAAGCAAGATTAAGAAAAAAAAAATAAAAAAATAAAAAAAAGAAACGCACCTTGGCGAAGAAGAAATCCTTTGCCGATTACCAAAGCTCTGTCGATCTCGTGTAGTAGATCGTTTTCATTGTATTTACCCCTTCCACCGATACCATAGGCACGTGTTCTATCTAAAAAGCGTGCATGAGTGTGCAAGAAAAGGAAAAAGAAAAGAAAAAAGGAGAAAGAGAAGAGAAAGTAAATAACAATAACAACGATTACAACGATTACAAGGAAAAACCATTTGGCACGATCTCGGGAAGAGAAAAATCGATTAATTTTCGATTTATCAGAGCGGGACACGCGGCGATTTTAAAGATACGAAAAGAACCAGTATGAGAAAGAGAGAAAGAGAGAGTTCATCTTTTGAGGTCAGGAAAATCTAAATTCGCGTGGACGTCTAACGGTCGAATATTTTTGACTAGTGTAGAGATAGAATAGAAAATAAGCGAAGGGTGGTGGTTGAGAGGAGAGAGGTGAAAGGATAAAAAGCATTCGTCACGCACACGGAAAGATTAACGAGGGAAAATTTCGGTGGCAAGATAAGCACCTTTAAAGAGCGAATTCATTTGGTCCTCAATAGAACGACCATTTGCCCACTTTATCCCGTTCCATTTCACGAGCTTGAAAAGCTTCCGAGAGGAGGCCATGCTTTAGAAACGAGAGAGTATATCTTACGTCTCTTAGAAGAAGAACCGTATAAAAAGATGTTAACAGCGCATTTCGGTCGTTTATTCTATAGAATAATAAATTCTGGTAAATAGGACGCTCGAAAGATTACCGATAATATGTATAGATATATCATACATATATATACATATATATATATATATATAAAATTTGTATATGGGAAGATCAAGGCATTTCGAAGAGAAGATAAAAGATTCGCGTGTTAAGTTCCGATAAACTTTAAGAGTTGGTTGGGTCAGCAGCAAAGATTCGGTAGCGTGCTGGTGGTTCGTGTTGCAAGCTGTCGGAAATAACCGAAAATAAAGACGGTGGTTCCGTCGTCGAGAACTGAGGATGCGTAGTCGTGACGTCCTCAGTAGTGCCCTATTTCTCGTAGGGGCCTAAATTTAGGTCCTCATTCTGTGTATGAATCAGCAAACGATTGCAGCCTCATACTACTCCCACTGACGGCAGGCAGCCTCACGATTTCGATTCGAAGAAAAATAAACCAAAAGATATTCGCGGACGTCAGTACTACGGAACAAGGGACATTAAAAAAGAAAAAGAACGAAAAAGAAAAACAGAAAAAAGAATAATAAAAAGATAGAAATAATCGAGATACGTAAGTACGTATTATATGCGTTCTCTCGATCGTTTTATCAATAGTGATATGCTAGGCTCTATGCGAAAGCTAAAAAAGAAATCTGAAAAATAAAAAAAAAAAAGAGAGAAAAGAAAACGATAAAAGAAGAAAAGAAAGAAAGAAGAAGAAAATGAGAAACGGTAACGTCGGCACAGCAAAAAGGTATCGATATTTTACGATAGATTACCCATTACATCGTTCGATTCGTTTAAATCGAAGAACACCTCAAGACCGAAGAGATCTTGCTAACTTAAAACAAGACACCGATCAATAAATACGTGAAAGATTGCCTCGTACATACAATCTGATCGCTTATTACCGCGAACATAAAACCGTCGGATAACCTTTTAATACGTTCCCGTCGATTTTATATCCACTATCGCACAATGCCCTGGATTCTTCGGTTCAATGAATGCGAGTATTTCAAACGCGTTAGATAACGAGATGTCGCATACGATCGTTGCTCGTTGAAACAAACATTTTTTTTCCTTTTTTCTAACGTATGATGAGAAGAGAGAATTAACGAAATAAAATGAAACGAAACGAAAGAGAAAAAAAAAAAAAGAAAAAAGAAAAAGTAAAAAAGAAAATTAAAAAAGAAAGAAACCAAAAAAGAAAAAAAAAGAGATGATTAAAACAGCATAAATATACTCTAAAGAAAGCGAATATGAGAGAGGAGTACTTAAAAATCCTACTTACTCTGCACGCCCTTCGAAACGAACTTGGATCGACTTCTCGCTAAACAGCAACAAACAATTCTGCGCATTCCTTTCTACGATTATTTTAAACGTGCTACAAAAATAAAGAAGAAAAAAATCCAAAACTAAAAAGAAAAACAGCATTAGAATCATTCCTCTAGTAAAACAATCAACGTTAGTAACGATCAATGAAAAAAAAAAGATTAAAAAAAAAAAAAAAGAAAAATGAGGTAAAAAAAAAGAATAATAAAAAACAAAGAGAACATAAAACACGAAACATCTAATCAATGTAATTCAAATACTCAAGACGTCTGGTAACGTGCGTTAGCGACCATCACAAACTAGTTTCGTTGGCGTTTTGCGAACCGCAGGGTAAAGAAAGTAGGGCTCTAACCCTTTGGTCCAAGGTCAGTGATAGTCTGGAGAACACTCAGGTGTGAGAAATGGTAATTGACACACGACGAGCAACACATCAATCTTTTTTCTCTCTCTCTCTCTCTCTCTCTCTCTCTTTTTGCTTGCTTTCTCTCCCTCTCTTTCTCTCTCTCTCTCTCTCTCGGTGTAACTCACCATCCTGATCAATATCCTTCATCGAGATCTTCAAGAACTCTCGAAGATGTTTCGGTAATTTTCTTCGATCTCCTATCTCCTTTCCATCGATCAAACATCTAGCCTCAACGGTGTCCTCCTCTTGACTCCTCTCAGCACTGTTCTCAGACTCTGGTTCGCTCTCGTCAAGCTTGATACCGAACTTGTTCAATCTGTTTTTTGCCTTCTCGATGAACTCCTTCTCCATAGCGCTCATATTTTTCATCTTAGATTCCGATTTACGTATGTCATCGTGTAAACTGATCTTCACGACCTTGTGATGCTTTCTCTCTTCCCTTTCAAGAACTTTGTGAACGTACTCGTCGTACATTCTTTGCCGAAAAGCTTCGCCGCCGTTCATCGCACCATTAGAATTCGTAATATCGATCTTCATTACTTTTCCTAAATCTTTTTTGTCAGTTTTGCACTCGGAAAAACCCTTCTTTTCCTTGCAATTACCAACAGAAAGTTTACTCTTCTCCTTAAAAAGATCTCCTCCGCCTTCTCCACTTCCTCCTTTTTCTCCTCCTGCTCCTCCTCTTTGCGTGATCACTCGATGCTCGCTACGTTCGATCTTCTCGGTAGTTTCTTCCTCGTGTACACCATTTTCGTCGTGAGTTTTCTTACAAAAGTCACGATTACCAGTTTTCTGAATACTTTCCGAACGATTCTCGGTAACGTCCTGCGATTTTTCTTCCCAGGACTCGTTCTCAACTTTACTGTCGTTTTCAGGTTTTGTTTGTTTTCTCGTAAAAACATCTTTCCTCGCTTTTTTCGGTTCCTCACGATATTTCTGTCCCACGTGAAATTGAAACTCTTCGAAAGCCTTTTTCTCTTCTTCCTCCGCTAATATCACGTTCTTCAGCTGATTCTCCAACATCTCTATATATTTTAATTGCTGATCGAAATATTCCACCGGTAAGGAGTACTTTCTTTGACCAGGATCTAATTGTTCCATCAAATTGTTCTCCTTCTGTAATCTCTTCATGTTCGCAACAATCTCCGTAGCGGTAAGCTTTTTCAAGGCCTCAGCATTGTCCTGCCGTTTCCTAGCCTCCAAATGGTTCCTCGGTGGATTTTGATCGAAAATACTTGTCGTGTCGATGCAAGATTTATCAACGGTAACGATTCTTTTCGTTCTAGGTGGTACTTCGACTCTGTCATCGATCAATGCAGGATTCACGTTGTAACGAGGCTCGATAGATCTTTTCGGGGGTGGTGGTGTTTTTCTTTCGACTTCCGGCGAAACATTTTTATCGATAATCGCGCTATTCAACGTAATAGAACTTTTGTTCATCGGCGAATGTCGATTCTTCGTAGAGAGATTCGTTGAGACGATCGATCCGTCGCACGTTCTCGAGTCTTTAGCAACGAAACCGTACTGACCGCGACTACCACCACTTGGCGTCATCGTCATCGTTCCGGCAGTCGTCGTCTTATCGTCGCTAGCCGTCCGTTCGCCGGCTAACAAAGACGAAGAGGGCTCTTTCGTACGAACGAATCTCGAACGTTCATCGTTATCGTTCGATTCGTATCTCGCTAAATTCATCCAATCGCATAAACGAGTGACCTTCAGACGTTCCTGACCATCTACATTAGACGGAGTAAAGATTTTAGATTTAACGCCCCTCGGTTTCTTTTCGGAAGTACACGAGGAGTTACGTTTGATTATATTTAAAAGTCCCAAAGGTCTATCCTGAGAATCATCCTCTTGTCTTATTATCACACGATAATTCGTCGGTGAAACTCGTTGCGGTTCGATGTATTCGTTGTAACTTCGTCGATTTAAAAATTTCGTATGTAGATCGAGCAATCTGTCGGGACTCGTTTTTATCGACGTCTTTTGTTGAGAAGGCGACAAACATAGCAACAATCGTGGATCTCTCGATGTCGATACACCCAACCATGGTACTTGATCCTCTTCGTTCATCTTTCCGTATTTTAAAACTTGACCATAAAAATCGGATATATCAACCGGTCCTTGATATCTTCTCGAGGAGTCTACCTGGTCTGAAACAACGTTTTCGTTTCTATCAGGTGTCTTTGAATCGCGATATCGTAACGTTAGCCAAGCTAATTCATTCGCAGCGTCAGACACACCATGCTTGTTTAATCGATGACGGTCGTCAGCCTCGATACTTTCTACATTGTTAACGCACGATCGAATGTTCTGCAAGCCTTTGAATACGTTAAGCTTATAGACCGTTAACTGTCGAATTATCTCTAAGCCGTACGGCATCGAGAGGATCTTTCTTAGGCTGAGATCCTTTAAAGAAGCCGGATGAAAAGTCAATGTTTCCACGTCGTCCAGAGGAACGTAATAAAGGTCTTCTATCGGAGAATAAGGTATTGGTTGAGGAGATTCGATATCATCGCCGTTCTTCGAACCATTCGTTTCTTCGGATTTCAACAAAGACAGCTTGCACTTCAGATTCGACGAATTGATTCCTCGTTTATTCTTTTCCTCTTCCTCTCTGATTATCGAACAAACGTCGTTGAGAGACGGCGATTCTATCGGAACGTATTTCACCGTACTCACGGAGGCAGCGCTACTGGACGAGTCTTGACCTTGAAACTCGTTCTGAGACGTTACAAATTCATCTCCGTGTTTTCCATCGGTCGAAAGTAGCGTCGAATCTTCGGTATTATCTTTCGAATCCGAAGGCGAGGATTCGCCCACGTTCGCCGAGTTCTTGCATTCCACGAAACTTTCATCTCTTTTGGATTCCGATCTTGACCTCTCCGCGCTTTCTTCGTTCATGTATTTTTTAGAAATATTCGAATCTCTCAGGTGTTCCTCGACTACCTTTATTTCGGTTTTCTCGGTGATCGTCTTCTTCTCACGTATCTCGGCGGTTCCATCGTCGAGAATTTTTGTCGAACTCGTAGACTCGTTCGTAATGGATCTCCCATCACTCGTATCGATCCTATTTGATCCGATTTCCTTGTTACCGTCCATCGTTATTTCCTCTGTGCTTCGTGCTCGTCGACCGTTCGGACGGGTCGTCGTAGCTTCGATAAAATCTATATCTTTTCCTGGCGCCTGTTCGTACAACTTGTCATCGGTTATTTCAGGAGACTCTTCATTGCCAAGCTCGATGTTTTCGATGTCGTTACATAAGACGTCGCTCTTGGAAGATGCGCACAAATTGGTATCCCTCGGTTCATCAGCAAAGATCTTGTTCGAGTCACGTGTCGGAATCTTTAATGAATCACCGCCGTCATTGATGGGATCCGAACCCCCTTTCTCATTTATCGACCTCTCCTCCGTATCTTCGAAATTAACAGAGATATTTCCGTTCGTTGACTCGCATCGAATCGAAGTGGTCGCATCAAGAAAACGTTGCACATCACGAGGAAGCGGCGGACGCTCCGGTATTTCCCCGATTTCCTTTATTTCCCTCATGGAGGATCGAGCCGGAGGAACTGGAGCGTTAAAGAAACTACTTTCTTCTGATAAGGAACCAGCGGATTCGCGTTGAATGCAAAAGTTAGAAGATCTCCTCGGTGGCACGTCTGGCGTACGCGTCTCCTTCATTTTCGATTTATTTTCATTTTTCATTAACGTTTCAAAACCCGTTTCTGACCATTCCAAGACACGATCGTCTTCTTCGTCAGATTCGACCGAGTTGGAATCGAATTCTTTCGATACCTTAGAGATCTCGAAAACATCGACGACGTTTATATCATCTTCTCCATTTTTATCCTCGTATTTAGTTTCATCCTTCTCTACTTTATCGATCTCTTCGCTCCTCTCCTTCATTTCATTTTTCTCGATATTTTCATCTTCCTCCGCACTCGTTAAACGACGACTTTTCTCTTCACAGTCATCATTTCTTATTTCATCCACTTGTAAAATTTCTTGCAGTTTATTCGATTCGATAAAGATCCTCGTTTCAGGAACTTCTACGTTCAACGTTTCCTTCACAATTTTTTCTTCCTCGTCTTCTCGTTTTACATTAAGTCTCTCGTCGAATATAATCACGTTATTAACTCGATCGTTTCTCTCGGAATTTTCGAGTTGTATCTTTTTGCACGAAAGGTTTCCCTCGAATTCTTTGGACTTAGCATCGTTTGAAACATCGTTATCCGAAATAGAAACTCGACTTTTTTCATCTTTTATTAATACCTTTGCTGTTTCTTCGGACGTATTTCCGATGAGTACGTTCTTATTATCGTTTAATGTTTCGATCGATTTTTCCTCATTCACTATTTCAGATTTTTCATTAATTTTACTAAAACCTCCTTCCTTAGCAATAGTCTCCTCATCGACCACGATTATATTTACCGCGGTAAATTTTGCATTATCTAAAAATTCATCCTCGTTTTCTTCGTCTTCTGTTACCTCATTAATACGTTTACATTCAGCTCTTCGATATTTTCCAATCTCCTCGTTAATGAAATCTCTGATGTGCTGTTCTTCGTCACCTGATAATTTCTCTCCTTCTTCCTGAATTATATCTAAAAATCTATTAGCCGCCTGAGACTGATAATAAGATTCCAAAATGGCCCGTTTCTCTGCCTTCTTTTTCTTCGCGATGTTCCCAGCCCTCTCGTACTCCACTTTGTGATCCTCTTTCTCCGGCGAACTAGGTAATTTCAAGTCCTCAATAAAATTTCGCAATTTCCTTTCAATCTCCTTCGACATCGCGTTATCCTTCATTTCTATCTTACCTTCTTGAGAATTATTCAACTTTAATCTCGACTTTTTTCCAACCTTATCATCGTGCAATCGTTCAAATCGATCCTTCTCAACGTCCGATTCCAATTCAGTTATGATAGGTCCTGAATCTTCCATTTCTAAACTCTCCTTCGTCTTTTTCATTTCAATTGTAAAAGTATCCTCTTCGAGAAGCTTAACCTTAGAATTGACACTATCGGATAATGGTACCATAAAATCCAAAGGTTCGTCGACTCTTATCGAAGGACTGTCACCGTTCAATCTATCCATATTACCAGTTTCTAAAATTCCAACACCCGGTATGTAATCGATCGATGCTTCCAAAGGCGAACTACTGATCGTACTGATCTCGATCATTCGTATTTTCGTATCAACTTCTTCTTTCTTTATTTCCAATTTATTCACCTTGATAAAATTTCTTGATTTGTCGATACTATCGTCTTCCTCCTCGATCGTGATCGTTGAATCGTCGATATTTTCCTTGCTCGAATTGGCATTCTCCGAAATGGAGTCGTTCGTATTCGACTCGTCAACGATTTCACAATCGGTCGTGATTTCCTCGAGTTTTGCCGATCCATCGGGAGTCGGTGGACGTTGAGATCGTTTTCTGTTGCGATTTCTGCGGTTTCTGCGATTGCGTGAGCCGTGAGAAGGCATCTTGTTAACTTCACCGTCTGTGACGTAGCCCGAGGAATCGCAATATCCTGCGAAATGCGGTCGCAAAAACGTTTTCCTTCGATTTCGAATAATTTACTCGAGCTATCGTTGCCCTTTCCTAAACGCGTGACACGTCGTTCGTCTTCTAGAAGGAGGCATTCTGTGCGATTAGAAAAGAACAAAAGAGAACTCGAAACGTCCTATCTAAGCGAGTTTCGCTACGTAAAACAAGATCACTATCAAGATCTTTCCAAGAGATCGAATATAAAATAAACGAAAGTTCTAAGAAAAATAATTATTTTTATCGACGATAACAAGGACGATGACGATGATAATGATGATGATAATAACAATGATTAAACATGCCGAATAATCGCGTTTCCTTCGAGACAAATGCTGTTAATAGCAATCGAATGAAATCGAATGAAAAAGGTTGCGTTTCGCTCGCGAATAAGAAAATTTCTCTTGAAACTTCGCTAAATATCACGCGTAAACTCTTTTTGCTGTGGCGCGTTACGAAATAGAAAATATAATTTTCTCCAACTACAGAAAAGATAATCTATGGATAATGTGGCCGACACCATTTCGAAAAGAAATATAATTTTCCTATTGATTCTACCGTCCATGCAGAAAGCGTGTCCCAGCCCAGCGATGCAATTTTATTTGACGTTAACTAAGAAGAACAACATAATATGATATTTTAATAAAACTTACCTTTCTTAGTGTCTACACGTTGATCGATCGTCGAGCTCTTCAAGCCACCGTTCTGATTAACGTAGCTTTGATCGTTTTTAGTGTCATCTGAAAAAAAAAAGAGAAATATAATAAAAAAATAAAAAAGAAAAGGAAACCAAAGAACGAACGAAAGTACCAAACTTATTCCTCGAATTTTTAAACTTAATACTTGAAAATGTCTATAAAAATCCGGAAATAATAAATTATCTTAGACATTATCGGAGAATCGTCGAACGGAGAAGGTCGTTTTTAAAAGTCAAGTTACGGCAGTTCGCGCCGTATAAATTTTCTACGTAATGGTAATGGTAATAGATATCGACATTAGTTAGATTCGATTTATTATCATAAAGGATAAGTCGGAACTCGCGGTGTAACCTCCGAGGTCCGTGAATCACTATTATACACTGAATACAAACGGACTCATGTCACCCATGAAGCACGCTCGATCCCTCCTTCCATATGCGTCATACGTAAACGCAAACATTACGTATTTGTATTTGTATTTGCATACATTTGAGCAAACGTACGATGTTACGTACATGGTTACGTCTTTTAAACTGTCAAAAAATAAGAACCACGTGCGTTCGACACGTGTACGCTAATGTCACAGTTCGGTTTCGATCTTTGAATATTTGAAAGTATAAATATATCGTGCGAAGTCTCGTTTTATAACGTAACGAAACTATTTGCTTGTAAAAAAACGTACATTTGATTTATTCGATCAAATTAATAAAATAAATCGATATCAGCGAAAGATATTTTTGCTCGGTACTTTTTTTTCTTTTCTTTTTTCTCTTTTTAACGATTTGAAAAAATCACACAAACCATTTTATTGCATAAAACTATGCACACTAATATTCCTCGTATTTCTCGTTCCTCATCCCACAAAATTCCTTTAAAACTAGCTCGCACGAGAAGCACTCTCGAAAATAAAATAGAAACGCATTCGAGAAGAGCTCGCATCGACGCTTCGTACGACGCCCCCACTTTTTTCCTCTCTTTCTCTTTCTCTCTCTCTCTCTCTCCCTCTCTCTCTCTCGCTCTCGGGATTCATGCATAGTGCCACTTCCGAGTTGGACTTCCTTCCGAATAAACAATACCGGGACAGGCAGGGAGACAGATATATGTATGTTGTAGAACACCCAACCCACATTTCAACGTTCGTCGTGTTACGTCACGAATACGAGCGTAATCGTCTCCGGAAGCAACCGAATTCTGACGGAAGTTCGAATTTCGTTATACCGCATAACTAATTAAAATTTAGAATCTCGACAATTAACTACAGACACGTACTTACACATCTGTTCCTTTGAGAAAGAAAAATCGAGAAAAAAGAAAGATCAATTTTTTCCTATAAGACTCCTCTCGAATGTAATGAATCGACGATAGAATGAAATATGTTTATTCCGAATAATTTTGAAAGCTTTTTTAGCGAATTTTTCATCGATATCAACACGACGACGACGACGACGTCATCAATTTGAAACTCGAGTAGGGTCGTATCATGCGACTACGAAAGAGCCGTGTGACGATCCCTTCCTTCTCAAAGGAACTTAATTAAAGCCATTCATCTTCAAATTACACAGAAACGCGTAGGAGAAACGAAAGACGACGCATTCCATGTCGCTAAGTCGATTCGACGTGAATATCTCGACACGATGGGAGAGTCCCTTTGGATATCTACTTTCTCTCTCTGTCTCGTTCGGAACTCCGAAAGGAATAACAACATGGAATATGTAACAAAGAATGACGAGTTCATTACGAGAACCTACACGTTGGATCATTTCGATCCCATGAGACCTTCGAGGTACTTACGGATACTCTCGAATCATACTTCACCGTATTCGTTCTCTTAATACATGTAAGAGGTAGAGAAAATTATACCCTTGCGCAAAATTACACGCGATCTCGGTACTTTCTCTCTCTCTCTCTCTCTCTCTCTCTCTCTTTCTTTTGACGGAAATATATATTTTCTTACTAATATAAAAAACCGTTTCGCCTTTTAACGAAAATTTCACAACGACTTCGAGAATTAATACAAACAAAATTATTTGTCTATTTAACAAAAAAAAAAAAAAAAAAAAAAAAGAAATAAAGCATGACACTCGCATAATTAGAAAAAAGCAATTTATGATAACGCTCCAAGGCAAAAAAAGATAGAATGAAGGAACAAAAAAAAAGATAATTGCAAAAAAAGAAGAGAAAGATAAGTCAAGACAGAAAGTTAAAAAAAGAAATTATGCAATCGTGATCGAATACAATGAAGCGTGCGTCAAGCTCGTCGCTGATGTAACGCGATGAACGCTAAGCGTTGGATGGTACGGAATCCGCATAGCCAGGGTTTGGCGGTTGTCAACGAAAGGCCAAAGGGTTCAGGGAGAGAAGGGTGCAGGGCGAAGGACGAAAGGTGGGCTCGGCACCTTCGGTCCATGACGACACCGCACCCATCGTAGGCGCGCGCTAAAGTACCCGTGTCCAACATGTCCCGTCGTCTCTTGTTCAACCCCTCGGCTCTTTCGAAATCGATTCTATCTGTCGACGCGGACCATTACGCTTCCGTTCTCGTCTTCTTGCCTCCCTTCCTCCGCACCACCACCCCTACCATCACCCATCTACGATGTCCAATAAAATTCGTTTCGATTCGTAATTGCAATCGTCCCGTACCAATCGAAATCTCGTTTCTCCGAACGAGATCAACTTTTATTTTCTTTTATATTACCGGTTATTTGTATTAACCTTTGTTACTACATTCGAGTTAAGATTAGGTTTTTTTCTCCTTTTTCATTTTCTTATTCCTTTTGTTTTCTTACTTTTTTATTATATTCTTTTTCTTTCTTTCTGTTTCCTCTTTTTCACTTTTTCTTTGTATTTTGAATGATATATCTAACGAGAGCTTCATTTCGTGGCTTTCGATCGATTTAATTCGATAAAATCTATTTTCCTCGTATAATAAATGTATTGCGCATTTCTTTTGTTGCATTTCATTTCAATTTATATTATGAGCTTGCGGTTATTTTATATTATAGCTTGCGTATATATATATATATATATTACAACGATTTTTATTTCGTTCCTTTCAATCGAGTTGAATTATCTTTTTTTTTTTATTTTATAGTATGAATTACGTATTTTAATTGTTGCCTTTCATTCGAGTCCAGATTGTGATTCGTTTGTTATTTTATAGCCGGTATATATTATATTTTTACTTTATAGCTTTTAGCCGAACTAATATTCGATTTTTCCTTCTATTTTTTTTCTTTTCTTCTTTTTTTTCTTTTTTTTTTCTAATGCAACATCACTCCGTTCTTTTCTTTCGTTATATTTCAAGGGAATACAAATGTACGTTGAAAAATTGCTTCGAGGATTGAAATTATTCGTTTCCCGGATTACGCTCTACTTCACCGATTAATTACTTGAATATCTCGTTGACGTTGCACGCGATTATCAGGTATAAAGATTCCCCGGTCAGAAATTCTAAAGTTAAAATTTAAAATTCGTCTTTAACAATTTCTTTATAAACAAATTTTATAATTACTGTTTTAAAAATTTGCTTTCGATGCTATTTTACTTTCTTTTCTTTTTAAACATATACATTTTTTTAACACGTTCGTACATACTCCAATATATCATGATAGCAATAGCCATTGTTCTGGCACTAACGTTCAACTCAATGGATGACAATACGATCGCTCTCGATAAAAGCCGATCGCCGATTGTTCGAACGTACGTGGAAATCGGGTCGCTAAACGCACATTACTCGATAAGGGAAATGACCTAGTGTTTTTACGGATGAATAGAACGAAGCCTCTAAATCGAATAGTATCGATCAGTTCTAAGCTTTTGGGCTAACACACATATATACATATATAAAAATGCGATAGAAAATGTCGATCGTATAAGTTGACTTTGATAAGCGAAAATAAAACGTATGTTACAATAAATCTTACGTAAAGAGATATCGATTTACCGTCAAATTGTGTGACATCTAACAATCGATCTAAACTCTCGATCAGATCTTCGTCACGTAAATCGGTTCCCGAATCGCTTCCCTCGATGTCTCTCGATAGTCTTTGGAGAATTTCCTCGGGCTCGATGGATCTCGTTGGGTTTCGTTGAAAATCGTCTAGTCTCTCTTTTACACCGTTCTCAAAATTGTCGACGTTACTCAACTTGTCTTCCTCGTCCTTAAAACGAACAGTTTTGTTCTCCCTTCTGAAGGATCGTTTTCTTCTAGCATCGTCATCCTCGCTCTTCAGGATCGACGAATTTCGATCGAGCAACTCCATCGTCGTTCCGGTTACCTCGAAACGTTCGCGAAAGATCAAGCCAAGGGTTTCTACTCGGAAAAATCGATTCGTTTCGGTCTTTTGTCCTAACTCGTTTGTATCTTTGAAATGTAGTGTCTTTGAAATCCCAATGGACTCTAAGTTGGAGATGTCCGTCGTTTCAGGAATGGCGACGGTGTTTATTCTCTTCAATTCTAAACTATTGAATTTGTTCTTCAAATTTTGATTAACCTCGACGTTTCTGAAGCAAGGCGGTGGATCTATAAGGAACTTAAAGTGCTCGTAATATTCACGCTCGAGTTCCTCATCCCTATCTTCAAACCTCCTTGAACTTCGATTCGATTCTTCGAGTCGATCCAATCTCTCTAGGATCTCCTTGGTCGCACTGACGTCATCTACAACCTTCGAAAGAGCTTCGCTTCCTCGATCTTCCTCCTCCTCCTCCTCCTTCTCTTCCTTCTTCGATTTGCACTCCCTAATAGAATTCCGTTTCTTCGATTTCCGGCTCTCCAGTCTCGTCCTTCCATGAGAACGCTTCCTTCGTTTCCAGGAGGCGCTCAGTGATCGAAGTATCGGAGGCAACCGAGTTCGTGACGTCACGAAGGATATTCTTCGTTTCGAGTCCTCGGAAACTAGTCGGATTGGCCGCTTCGTTATAACCAAAGGATTCGTGATTTCTATCGAACTGGAAGGAATAGGATCCTCGTTCGTGCCGAGGCATTGGGAACAATCGAAGAACTTCATTCTTGAAAATCTTTTCAAACTTTTCCTTTTCGAACTATTCCAATTCTTTCTTTGATTCACCTAGTCCCCCCTCCCCCTCTTTCCTTTAGTGATGTACTTTTAATCGCACGAAAGTTCCAATTTATCCTTTAAACGCGTTATAATTCGCGGCCGATAGATATATCCGTGAAATTACGTAAACAGGATTCGATTTGTCGTACGAAGGTATTGTTCCATCGAACAAAGCGTTCATTGTTACGTTATAGATTTCTATAAAACGCTCATGCACCGTTTCTCACGATAGACGTCGATTGACCTCTAATTGGTATTGTCGCGATAATACTATAATATTTTACGGTGTAATATAGACAATTATGAAAAAGAAAAGAATAGAGAAATGCAATCAAAAATTTTATTCACAGTTTCTATGAAGGAACTACTCTTTCCAGCGAGTTGTTATTTTTTTTTTCTCTCGTTTCTTCTTTCTTTTACAGAGCCCATAAAAAAAAATCCTTTTACGTAATTTCAGAACATTCACGAACTGTTCGGTCGGCAACGCCCTTTAACCGTCGACAGTAACGACGCCTTCTGTTCCAACCACCGAGCAATTTCCTTTTTCTCGAAAAGGAACTATATACTATTGCATTAGCTAGGAAAGCGTCGTCTGTCGAATCGGTATTACTGCAATATTTTTCTCTGAATCAAACACAATCCTCGTGATCGTCGTCGTCGTCGTCGTCGTCGTTGTCGTCATCGTTGTTGTTGTTGTTGTAGTTATTGTTGTATCGTAACTATTCTTCTCTAACATCCTCTTCTATTTCTTCGAGGGAACAAGTTCATCTCTCTCTCTCTCTCTCTCTCTCTCTCTCTTATCGTTCGAGATCAAAGATCGCAAGAGTTTCGATCGATGGAATTAAATAACGCGAGAAGATCGGAGGAGTTCTTGAAGTACGCTCGACAAGGTGTTCGTGAGCACTGACAGAAAGGTGGGTCGAGTTCGAAAAGGAAAAGGAAGAGGGTCGCCTCCTTGTCGTAGGGCGTCTCGTAAGTGGAGGGTGCGCCGTCTCCTCGAACGAGAACGAACTTCTTCTTCTTCTTCTTCTTCTTCTTTCTCTTCTTCTTCTTCTTATAGGGACAGGTGTGCCGGTATACGACTGTCTCTAACTATGTGGGTTCAACTTGGTGTGTCCATATATGATAATGTGGACGAGTATACGTACGTCTGAGACACACGTGCAACCTGTATCGTTCGCCCCTCTTACGCGTCTACTACGTGTTGTCCGTTCATCGTAGCGTGACGTTTGTGCCAGGCAATTTGCAGAAAGAAGCCGGTAATAAAGGCCTCGAATAACTACGACGGCTACGCGATGACGGTTTCATTCTTTTTCTCCGTTCTTCTTAATTTTATTCTTAGTGATATTTTCTAAACGATCTGACATTTCTTCTTTTTTTTTTTGGTATTTCTAATGAACATTTTTACATTCTATAATTTGCTATTCCATTTAAGGAGACAAATGGAATAATTTCTCCTCCGATTCGAAATTCTCTTTGGAAAATATTCATTGAAATCGATTTGAAAAAAAATAAATAAATGAATATAGAAAATGAAAAAACTCGGAATATCATTTTTAACATTTTTCTTATATCCGTTGCAAACATAGGTAGACAAAAATATGTCGAACGAAACAATTAAATGTTACTCTTCGTAGTTTTTGTCTGTTACTAATACGACCGAACGATTTGATCATTTTACAATGAGAAAATATCAAAGCATCTCGTTCGAATTTCTATATATTTTATTAACGAAACGTCATGTAGAAACGTCTCCTCACATTTCGAACATGTATAATATAAGAAATATCTATTTTCGTATTACGATAACGTTGAAATCTCGTGTTGCTTTTTCGATGTCTCTAACTTTTTTAAACGTTCGATACAACAGTTTAGAAATTATTAATTATTCCTATTAACCGAAACAGTTACGATCATTACCACGCGAATTCTCTCGAAAACCCAATATTTTAGTACGATAATGCTTGTAACCACAGCGATTCTCCGAGATAAGCGGCTTTTGTGCCCGAAACATCTATGACAATGAATCGTGAAAAATTATTAATGGCTGTTAGTTAAATAAACGAGCGATTTGTTAATGTAGATAATAACGATAGGATACACTACGTTGTCTCATTCATTACAATTTTTCCACGTTGGATTCGGTAAAAGCATTTAAATTATATCGACATTTGGGATTGAAATTGGCGCGAGCAAATATCGATTTCCGATTATCATGATTCGTTATGTTGCGTATCGAGTTCCTTTCGCGGAATTTGTTAATAGACTTTAATAGATTGAAAACAGCTAGCAATTTGAAGATAACTACGAGATATTCGTCTTATCAAATACGATATTCTATATGTAATGATATATTATGTATAAAAATTAGAATTGAAAATTTATCGGAAATGAAGATTATCACGATTATCGAGTAAAATAAAAGAACACGATTCTCCGATCGACTTCCTTCTCAAATAAATTTAAACTACACAGATAGCTCACCTGTGCCGTTTTTTCTCGCTTCGGTCGCTATAATCCGCGTATTCGAAGTGGTTATTGTCTTCGTTGTAATTTCTGCACAGGAAAGTCGTTTGTCAAAGATTTGAAGAGAGTTTAATTTAACGGGAAGAAAAAAAGAGAAAAAATATTTCCAAGATATCGTTTTAATAACGAGATAACTTACTTCTCAACGTTTCGGTCGATGTATTCTCTTGGAGGCTGCTCTTATAAATTCTTCTTTTCGGTGAGCCAATATTCTCTCTTTCGAAGAAGTAATCAAAAAAAAAAAAAGAAAGAAAAAAGAAAAAAGATTAATTGTTAATTATTTCTTATAAACTGCTTACTCATTTTCATCATTACTTGAGAATAGATTAAGCGAAGTTAAAATGACAGAAATTGATAACTCACTGATTCAAACCAAGCTTCAAATGATCGCCTGCATTACGTAGTAGAGCGTGAGCCTCGCTATTTGTCAGTTCCCGAGTGCTTTTGCCGTTTATACTACTAATTAAGTCACCCTCTCTAACCCCCTGTTGAGCTGCCTTACTACCCGGATTTACCTGAAAATGAATGAACAAAAATCAGTCTTGGAAAACATAAAAAATTAGACACGTTAAACACGTCTTATCTCGATCGATAATATCAATTTTTCTATACTATTACATAATAACATTAACGTAAGATGTATTTCTAGCGTGCACGATTCGTAATAATAATATTGCGTGTCCAACGTAGATATATAGTATACGTAGGTATACTTGTAAGTACACACGTTCTTGGTCTGCCCCTGGAAATACGTTTCCACGCAAACGTGAGCTAATTCAAACAAGTCAGATAGCTAGACTACAGGCGTACAGTAGTAACACCTAAGTACTTACTTTGCATATATGTATATATGTATATGCATACATGTATATATGTATATGCATACATATATATACAAATACATATGTATATTTGTAGACAAGACAATAGTTAAAATTCTCACCGTATCATTAGATCTTGGTTGCGGTGGCGAACGAAACTTTAACATTCCGAAGATCGAAGATTTATCTTTCGAGATAAATTCAATATTTGTCTCACGTTTTATTCGCCACTACACTGTCAAACTTAAAAACATTCCTATCGTATTATATCATAGATATAATAATATATACGCACACTATGGCGACACTCCTATGCACAAGGAAATTGAAAATTTTACTAAAATCATTCAAAAACACACGTGTTTGACGTGTGAAGCACCAAATTTTATTTTTTGTTTTTTCGTTTTTTTTTTTATTCTCATAAAACGAGCTGAAGAAGAAAATCCCGATCGAAGGACAAATTTGGAATTTGCGGTCGAACTTATATTTTCTAGGTTCGTTATCGAAATTTAATTGGATGAATCCTTTATTCGCGATGACGATGTTGACAATGCAATCAACGTCACGTGACCAGACTCAGATTTGTAAAATAAACAAGATATATATATATATATACACACACACATATATATATATCATCCCTCCCGACCGAACAATGGTGACGCTTTAATTACACGAGAAGAGAAGGTAGAACAAAGCGACAATGTACAACGCGCGAGTGAAGTCGACGTACTAGCGCGTCTCTTCCGCTTCTGTATGAAGAAGGTAGAGGGAGAAAGGATGAGATAGAGATAGAAAGAGAGAGAGAGAGAGAGAGAGAGAGAGAGAGAGAGAGAAGAAAAAGAGAGAGAAAAGTAAAGATAGTACATCCCATCTGACGCCACCGTCGCCACGGCGCCAGTACTTTCAACAACATTAACGCACGTCTCTTTTCGGACGACCTTCCACTATTTTTCGGTAGCACCCTTCGTGTTTATGCAAACAGGAGTGTCACCCTTGATAACGCTGAAGGATTTTGGTCAACTGGAATATAGGTCAACTTTATAAAGTATTTTAGTTTTAGCTGACAATTCATAGCACCACTCAACGCACGATGAACTCATATATCGATAAATTTATTTGTGAAAAAATAAAGAGAGACTTTTTAAAAATATAGATACGTGCGAGTGCACATTTGTTTCATTTTGTCCTCTCTTTTTTCTCTTTTCCTTTTTTTATTATTATTATTATTATTATTATTACTTCTTTTCGGTTGGTTTTTTCCCCATACGTTCCACGAGACACTATGTACCGAAAAAATTTTCATCGAAAGAAGAATAAAATGAAATAACGATAAACGTTTATATCAATGCGGAGATAAAAAATCACCAACAAAGTACGAGAAAGAGAGAGAGAGAGAGAGAGAGAGAGAGAGAGAGAGAGAGAGAGAGAGAGAGAGAGAGAGAGAGAGAGAGAGAGAGAGAGAGAGATAAAAAGAGAGTGGGAGAGAAGTGATGATATTTTATCCTCATATATCGACTACGAAAAATTCATCGTAACTTAGCGACAAATAAAAAAACAAGAAAAAGATGAGTAAAGAGAAAAGAGAGAGAGAGAGTCTAGATTTATGGCACAAACTATGTCGTAGCGAATGAATGAGTGAGAAAAAGATAGATACAGAGAAAGAGAGAGAGAGATAGAGAGAGAGAGAGAGAGAGAGAGAGAGAGAAAACTACCGATGATTTTACCACTGTCGTCATGATAGAAAATTAATATCTACTCCCTTGGGTTCTTACTTTTTATTTTACGCCACCATCCACTACTATTCCCCTAAGGTAAAGAAAGCAAAGATAGAAAATAAGAGCTCCGATGAATTTTCGCCCAAGAAAAATTCTACTCCGTCGTCGGGACACGTGGAGACGGGTTGCTAGTTGTTGTTTTGCTTATTTTCTCGCAATTTCCCGAAGCGAAGACGTCTGAATGGGGGTGGACGGGCCGGTGACGTAGAAAAGTCTCGAAAATGAAAATAAGCTCGCCGGTATTTCCGTGGACGCTCGCTCGAAATCGCTCCGAGTCATGACTTTTAATTACACGCTCGGAATATTTCCGAGTGCTTTCGATAAAATGTCCTCGATAACGGAGTGTCTTTCTCCCATGTCGCTCTCTCTCTCTCTTCTCTCTCTCTCTCTCTCTCTCTCTCTCTCTCTCTCTATCCATCTATCTATCTCATTTATATCTACGTTGTAATAAAAAATAAAAAATAAAAAAGCATTAACCATTTTAATCCAAAGAGTCGTTTGACTCGAATCGCTTTATTTCATTATAGTACCAATTGGCTTTTTATTTAAATTCCATTTTTGCTTCCCATTAACTTTTTTATAAATTCTTATTAAATTTGCACGATATACATATGTAGTTGTTATGTATATATCTGGACCCTTGTCTGTATTTATGTATGCCTATATGTATATATCTACGCATATGTACGTATATATAACACGGCTCTTAAAAAGCACGATCAAACGTAGCGTTACTTTTCGTTCAAATGGGGAAAGTCAAGAAAAATTGGCACACGTACATACGTATATCCATACATACATACATATGTATCTATATACCTATATCCTACTTACGATAAACTACTTTCTCCATAAAGCAAGAAATTCTTCGGGGAAAAATTCCGAGCCCCGAGGACCGACAAGTATTCGGAAACTTCAAGTAAGAAACGTCTTTCATAAAAGTTCGAATGATTGCTTTCCCAAACTTTCATAAACGGAAAGCATTTCCACCATAATTTGATCTATACTCTTAATTCCCATAAATTATAACCGAATTAAATCGAATCGAATCCGATAAATTATATCACGTAAGATACGCCGTCGTTATGGTGTACATATTTCGTAGGAAGTAATATTGTGTTATGCAAGCAACATCACGAGAGTACCATAATACTTTGAAAGGTTTCATCGATTTATTATTCTAATAAAATAGAGCAATCGATAAGAGGATTTTACGTGAGTGCTCCAACGAACTGATTAAGCTGGTAAAGTTCAAAAGAAAAAATAAAATCGTTCTGCCTGTCGCTTAAAAATCCGTAATTCGGCAAATTCGTGTGTAATGCCGTCGTCCTGATCGTTCTTTGTATTGGAAAAAAAAAAAAGAAAAAAAGGAAAAAAAAAGAGTAAAAATTAAATGAAATAAAATAAAAAAAAGAAAAAAATCAAAAATTTTCACGTTATCGCGAGGAATTAACGAGGAAACATGAAATTCTGAATAATACATCGCCCTAGTGATTTTTCTCATGTTCGCGAAACGATGAGGCGTGTTCGATAAAATTCGTACTTTATCATTTTTTTTCTGTAGAATTTTATGAACGTCATCTGGTGTTGAAAACATAAAAAGGAACATTTTAAAATTACTACACCGACATCTACATACATACTCACGCACACATATATATATAGCACATAACTCTAACTAATTAAAAAATACCTTATTGATGACTCAACGAGCTAACCATATCGTTGCTCAAGAACAGAAATAAGGAAAGCTTTCATGAAAAGCAACATGCATTCACACATATATACACGCGCACACACACATATACGCCGTCGTACTTTCCGTCTTAACAAATTCGTTCTTAGAGTTCCCACGATCCTAATTCGATTCAGCGGCTCGCAAAATATATTTTACGATTTCCGAGCTACGTCGAGGAGCTTTCCCTTAGGATCTTTCTAACTCTTCGACGAGTTACTGACTAAACTCTAAACTTCTTATTCGATCGTGTCTAGAATGTATCTATTCCGACAATTTCAAAATAGTATACAAGTAATTGATCACTATAATACAGGCATACGCATTAATATAAAAATATCGAATAATAAAGATAAAACGAACTATACTTTATCGTTAAAAAATAAAAATAAAAAAGAGATAAGAAAAATATAAAAAAAAAAAATAATAAATATACGATTATATAAATATCATAACAGATCCTGATCATAAAATAAACAAAATGTAATCATTTTAATATAAGTGTTAAAACGATTCGATTTAACGTGGAATTCTCAATGCATGTAGTTCATGAAACTCGATAAAGTTGGTGCCCATGGTATCCCATTTACGGATCTTCGATTACATGGTCGACGTCATAGGGTTTCCACGTCGACGTAGTAGATCTTTTATTTTGTCGGTTGACGTAAAGAGGATTTCCTCGAGGCCTTTAAGTGCGACCATTCCACGATGATGATCGATGTTAACCGAGTTCTACTCTCTCTTTCTCTCTGTCCCTGTCTCACACACACTCTGTTTCTCTCTCTTTCTCTTTCTTCCTTTTTCTCTCAGGCGAGCTTTAATTGAAGGAGTGATTCCACGCCATTAAGTCATTATCGCGTAACACGGTAGATCGTACAGTGCAAAAAGACTGTTCCTTTCCAAACGATCGTAAACTATCGTGAATGTATCCGAGTATCCTCCTACTTTTCTCTTTTATTCTTAATTCATGCGACGTCGTAATAACAAACTTATTCTCTCCTCTTCTTCTTCCTCTTCTTTCTTTGACTACTACGACGACAACGACGAGCAAGAAGAAAGGGGAAAATAATGAACTATAATTTACGCAAGAACGATTAGCTATCTCGATAGCTCAGGAAATATACGATTAAAGAAATATACGTGTATGTGTGTCTGTGTTTATATATATATATATATATATATATATATATATATATATGGGATTAAAAGTAACTATCCAGAAAATCTCTAAAATCCTCTACCGAAATTACTACTTCCGGTAAACGAAGCGTCCTACGTACTTAAGTACCTATGTATCTACATATACATAGGTATATACATAGGTATATACGTATATATACATATATGTTTTGCTGTAGAATTTCAATCATAACTTTTCCCTATACGTACTCTCTACACCGAGAAATGGCGTACTTGGAGCTTAAAGTAGCGACACGAGTGGTTGGTTCAAACGAAACGAGCTTATCCGCGTCTCGCTTTTCCGACCAAATTCTCAATAAACTCTCTCTCTCTCTCTCTCTCTCTCTCTCTCTCTCTCTCTCTCTCTCTCACTTTTTCTCTTACTTGTACTACGAATAAATGGGAGTAATTTACGATTGTTTTTCAGAGAGAAGACAAAAACTTAGTAACCGGGAATCTTGAAAGCACGAATGTAAAGCCGTGTGTGAAAGAAAGAAAGAAAGAAAGAAAGAAAGAAAGAAAGAAAGAAAGAAAGAAAAGGAAAGAAAGAAATAAAGAAAGAAATTAAAAAAGCGGATAGCGTATGCCCGTCGTGCAACGAGTCGAGAAGAGGATGCAAGCCACGTGAAATGCATTATGCATTCGGCCAGTTCCTTTTGCCTAGCTTAGCTTCGACGATGGTAACGTTAGCCTGGAAAAGAGAGAGAGAGAGAGAGAGAGAGAGAGAGAGAGAGAGAGAGAGAGAGGGAGAGAGAAAGAGAGAAGGAAAGAGAAAGAGAAGGTGGAGGCTTTAATTAGAAGGCAGACGAGAGAGAAGCAATTAACTGCGCACGTTCCACGTCCGTGAAAGGAAAAATGGATAGGCTCACGTCAACGCGCGAAGGACTCGATCAAACTTCGTTTTTATTATTTCTATTTTCTTTCACGATCAAACATCCCCCAAAAAAATATACGAAATAGTAAAAGAGATTTTTAATCGTAAGAAAAAAAAAATAAAAAGAAAAAAAAGGAGATGTCGTCATAATAAATTTATGAACGCTTATCGTAGAAACACTGCAATATCATTTTTTATTACTCTCGTAACGTTGTTACGTCGGTAGTTTTGTATAAGAAAGTAAATTGTCGAACAAAGCAACGTTTTCGCACGGACGATTCGTCTTTATGACGTTTAAAGGAGAAATTGAGGGAGGGGTGCGACTATTTAATGGTTAATAAACGTCATGTACGTCTTACCTCGTAAGAAGAATTAGATATATGTATGGAGCCCATTGGAGAATAAACGTCGGCAATTACGTACTCTTCTCTAACAGGTCGCGAACTTCTTTCGAGAGGAGATATTACAGACATTCGTTCAACATTTAAACGTTTTCGAATAATATTTTTTTATTTTATTTCTTTCACCACTACTATCTACTATGGGAGATAGAAAGATAGGAAAGTATCGATCGATTCTCCTTTTTTCAATTAGTAAAAATAAACTTTGGTCGAGATAGTTATTCTTCGTCTTTTTCACTTCCTTCGCGATTCGTACGAAATATTATTTTCTGATTAAACGCAACTCCTCTCTCTCTCTCTCTCTCTCTCTCTCTCTCTCTCTCTCTCTCTCTCTTTTCCCCTGTAATATAAAATTCGTTGATGTATTCGTTACACGAAACGGGGAGACCTATTAAGGACGAATGAGATCGACGAACTATTGTGTGCTCCACAGCTGCTCGTTAATTACAAACTCGGTCACGGGGTTCTAGTGATCGTACCGAGCGATCGCTACCGTTTGTAAATCATGCTCGTAGGAAGTGTCAAAGGTGTCGAGTCGAGGTACGATTGAACTAAATCGATAAACTACGACCCTAGCTGGTTTCAAACGATATCGATCGTCTGTCTTTCTCTCTCTCTCTTTCTATCTTTCTCTAGCTCTCTCGCGTGCGAGTTCTATGAAAGAGAGAAAGAAAAGTTCTACCTTTCGAAGAGAAAGAATAAGAGGAAGAGAAGAAGAAGAAGAAAAAGAAACACGAATGAAACACTTAAAAAATTGTCTCCCTAGGAGCAAGCGAATTGAGAGGAAACTGAATTTTTCAATAGGATAAAACGCGAATCGTTGTACCGTTAATTGACGAAGGTAGTCTTTCCTATTACGACTTTATTCGATTATCGACAAGCACGTACAACGACACGAGAGAAGAATCTCTTTACTCTACACCATTTCGATGGAAACTACCTATCCTCGATTTTTCATACTACGATTGAATATAATACTATCGATAGGATCGTCACCGCCCACCTCTGTTATCATCGACGAAATAACGATGCGACATTAGCCATATGTCAGGGCCTCCGATAGCTGTGAACATTGATGCCTCGAACATTAATGTCTTTTCCAAACGCTGATCACCGGAATTTCAATAATTACCATCGATTATCCTCGTGATCATTAATTACACGCGAATACCTACGATTTTCGTACATATAGATTGGTTCACAGGTGTGAACTCGTGAAATTCGTTGCCGAAAGAAAATAATATCGTGCACTCGTGAACTTGCGTCGCCAAAAGGAAAAAGAAAATAAACGAACGAACAAACAAACAAACAAACAAACAAACAAACAAACGTATTCATAATGGAACGTGAATAAACACATAATACTAGGAAACAACTAATGAAAGCAGTATAACCTACCAGGACCTTCTTTGTCTGATCGCATATAAGACAGACTTAGTAGTTTGTTGTTCCCTTTTCTCAGAACTCTCCCATCGCTTATATTCTTCGCCA
The DNA here is from genome assembly GCF_014466175.1 of Vespula pensylvanica. Lineage (NCBI taxonomy): Eukaryota > Metazoa > Arthropoda > Insecta > Hymenoptera > Vespidae > Vespula > Vespula pensylvanica. The sequence goes on along the minus strand of NC_057691.1, from coordinate 3,038,556 downwards.
TTTCGCGCATGGCATAGAGAAACTAAGAACGCCTTAACATTCTACTTATTTGGTCGAAACGCTGCACCGCTGGCAGAGTTTATTGGCCGACTTGCACGAGCACCCGGGGAATTCGTATACATATGCGCCATAAACGACAGGAGAGCTACGACGGACGAACAATGGTGGACGCAAACCGTATTTCCACGTATTTCGAGATATCGAAACTCTCTCGCTCTCTTCCTATGCATCGAGGAATATTTCAGATTATCTAAGTTTACCCCTTGAAACAATTCCAATTTTCAGCGGTGGAGTCGTTGATGAAAACGAAAAGAAAGAAGAGAGAAAAAGAGAAAGGATTGTGTTCGGTTTATTTTTTCAACGGTTTACACGCGGCGGGAAAGAACACAACGACGAAATAGAAGAGAGAAACCTATGAGGTAATTCGTTTAAAAATATATCTTCCGTCGCCTTTGGCCAGCGACACCCGTCGTTCGATGCCGTACCCATCTTCTTACGTTAACTTCCTACGGACTAATCGACGAAACACAACTGGTCGATCCGTCCAATATCTTTCGATTCATAAAAAACCGATTGACCTTCGGAAGATGTGCTTGCAGAGAGAAATTGTACGAACATAAAAATAACCTGGCACGTCTCGAATTTCTTTTCGATATATCTGAAAAGAGATAAGGAATGCTTATTTTTGCTTCTTTTCTTTTTATTCTTTGTTTATCTTCTTCTCTTTTTCTATTTCTCGTTCGTTTGTTTAAAAAGTATTCGTTTTAAAGCACGAGAACGTTTCTACGATAATACCATGAAAAAAAGTTAGTTAATTAATATACTAAATAGATAAAAGTATTCCGACTCGTCGTCCAATTAAGAATGTGAACAACGTGTATAAACTACCAGCCAAATTAGATGAAGCGCCCAGAATGTTGCACGTTCGTATCCAAACTCGGCCAAGGACGACAAACTATAACGCGCGTTCCGAGTATTAGCAAAAATCTCTTCGCTAACAGGAAATTAAACACATCGACGACACATAAACATCGGCAACTATTTTCGTTAGCAACTATTAATAACATTCAATGTCTTTTATATACCTACAATCGTACGTACGTATCATCAGTTTGTATAATTCGGTATTATAAACTCTCTACTTTTAAGCAAATAAAATAGAACGTTCTTCTTACGTATGATTATCCATTAGTTTGTTATGATCTTCGTTATGGAAATTTTAATCTCTCGAGTCCGTCTCGAGAACACTTAAAATCTTAACAGTCAAAGGCAAAAAAGGGAGAGAAGAAAAAAAAATGAAAAAGGATATAAGAGATAACGGAGCAAACACCTACTACTGAAACACGTACACGAACGCTGACCCTTAACCACTTGAGTCCATTAGACCCACTTTATTCACGCCTGTTATCTGTCCACGCTCGAAAGCGGCCACGCACGGATATCGTAAAATTAGATTTTTCGTTCATTGGTACTGATCATCGACGGGAATAATATCGTTGGTATCACGTTTCGAAAATTATTGCATTTCTAACCGCTTCCTAGAATTTTCGAATAGCTCGAAGAATAAAATACATATGTCCAATAGTCGAAATTCAAATCATTAAATTTAAGGATTAATTTTTTACTCTTTTTCGTCTTTTATAAAATTATTACGAGATACTTATTAACTATTGATTTAACAATTAAATTCAGACAGAAAGAAACACCGAAAAATTACGAAAGAACGTTGTTTAAGAACGTTTTAGAAAAAAAAAAAAAAAATGATAGCGTGGGATATGCTAAAATACTTGAGACGAATCGTTAGAAAGTACCGCGAGAATCACTCGCGTCATTACTCATTGCTTGAAATCACTACTCATGCACTGTGAGTGTGCACCAGAGCAGAGGAAGACTAACACAAAGTGAGAGATATAGCTAGATGGATAGAAAGAGGAGTAAAGCGAGAGAGGGAGGGAAGGAGAGAAAGAAAGAGTAGCAGTAGCAGTAGCAGTAGCAGTAGCAGCAGCAGCAGCAGCAGCAGAGCATCCGTTCTTATCTTCTCGAGATCGTTCGTTTTTCGCTTCGACGCTCCTCTGGAGGGATCTTCTCTGGAGGCTCGAAGGAAGATGCGACACTCACCCCAACTTTTTCGTGATTTCTCCGCTTTCACGCTCCGCTCATTCGCTCAACGACGATGACGACGACTACGACGACGGCGAACTTCCGTAAACGTTTGGCTCGAGCCAAGTCGAGTAACTTATTTACAGCCTGCTATCTCCGCGAATATACTTTCTACGTTCGACGTCACGACGTTCGTCGTGTCGACGTCGAGAGAGCTAGCTCGTCGTCTTCCTTTCCTCCTCCACCACCTCCTCCTTCTCCTCCTCCTCCTCTTCCTCTTCCTTCTTCTCCTTTACCTCCGACTCCACCTCCTTCTTCTATCTCTTTCTCCTTCTTTTCGTCGTTGCACGTTTCTCCACGCTTCTCGAACGCTTCACCTCCGATGTTTCTCACGCTTCTCGCCTAAGCGAAGAATACTAATGCGAAAAGTTCCGACGAGTTGCGAGGGAAGCTGCGGAGGAATTTTCACGGCGTGTCGATACCACCGAAGCGGTTAGTTCACTGAGAGGCCGGCTTGTCGCGAGCCACCAACGACCAGTGGCCTAGGACAATATTAGAATCGCGATTTCTGTCTACGACTCTCTCTCTCTCTCTCTCTCTCTCTCTCTCTCTCTCTCTCTCTCTCTCTCTCTCTCTCTTTCTATGCAAGGAGAACACGCAAGGCACGCTGGCGTGTGCACCCTCGACGGGAAGAATTTTGTCAAAAGTTTCGTCTTCGAAAGATATTACAAAATTCACAAATAATTATTAAAGTTCGAAAAGTCATAAATAATTATTAATGAATTTAAAATAAATAAGCAAAGTTGTATCATGTCATATATTTGTTACATACGCGCACCAAAAATTTATTATATCAATTATTAAATGAAATGTATAAATGGCCGTTGTATATAGTTAGACGTACTTTATTATCGTGTGCCCATTTTTTCTAATCGCGGTCAGTAAATAATAGGTCGCGAAACCGTTAGCGTAAAGCTCGTAACAAACGCGAATTCTTATTCGTATGACAAGCACGCGGCGATGTAACAGGTGTAAAGGAGTACGAATCGAACCTACGGCATATCCGGAGCGCCATATTCGTTCGACATGAATTACGCGATAGGAATAATTGCGATGTGTCCCAGAGATAACGGTATATTTTATTCGAGGCGCGACTACGTTTCGTAAGGACGCTACGCGTGGTTCATACTCGACGACTATTTTACGATCGTACGATTACGTTCTGTACCGTATTATATTTCAATCTTGTGTATTTCTATATGGTGTGTGTGTGCGCGAGTAGTCATCTGTATACGTGTATTCGTATCGTAGTAACTAGCTACCATCGATTCGAATCTCGCGCTCAGTATCCACGGTGATCTCTTACTATCGCGCTCGTTTGATATCACTTATGATCATATTATCGAGTAGGTACACGAGGATTGGATTACGATCGCTAAGGTCGATGCGATGATCCAAGAGGGTAATCGGATCGGCTTGTGAAGAAAGCCGCGGAACCACGAGTAGTATCTCCGTCTACTGTCCATCAAAAATAAAAAAAAAAGTAAATAAATAAAAGATAATAAAAAATGAAAAAAGGAAGATAAAAAATCCCTTATTACATAATCGAGAAATATCCCTGCATGATGGATACATGTGTGTAATAGAAAGAAGAGAAACTGAGTGGATGCTCTAGATAGAAAAAAATTCGACGATTATTCCGAACGGAGAAAAGTAAAAAGATCGGAAAGACAAATAAGAAAGTCGAGAGAATCCATGGAATATAAAAGGCATGCATCCGTCGGAAGTCCATGTATCTATTGCAAGAGGAAAACGAGAAAGGAAAAGAAGAAAAAGAAAAAGAAATAGAAACTAGGAAAGAAAAAGATTTAATTTCACGTTTATAAGATAGAATCTAACGATCGGAAGTCAATCGGGAGAGAAAGGTAATTGCATCCTTCTTCTTGGTGAGTCGAACGTGTCAACACTCACGCGAGCACACGCGAACGTAAATGCAAACGTAAACGCAAACGCAAACGCAAACGCAAACGCGAACGTAAATGCACGAGAACGACGTGAATTCCTAAAGGGAGTTTTCTTAGAAATAGACACGGGTGAGCTACGAAGGAATACGTAATTAGGGAATAGCAGTAAGTTTGCATGATATTCAACTGTGGGTGCGGCTCTAGGCCAAATGGGCGCGGTTGAAGCGCGTCAGACATTGACAGATACAAGCCGAGTCAACTTTTTAAGAGGCACCCGGTCACAAATGCACGCCTCGCGAGACAAGTATCGAGAAGTGCATCTGGGACATCGAGACTTATCTGCGTATTTCCGCGAATCGAATTCGTGGGAACGTTTCGATACTCGAAGAAAAGTTTTACCATACGAGATCTGATACATCAAACGTTCTTATCTACTTACGTATGTGTGTGTATGTGTGCGTGTATTAGAGAGCTACGAAGCTCGCTCGGCGAGTATAATCAAGAAAAGAATGTGCCTTTTTACGTGTCCCGAAGAGAAAGGAGATAAATAAGATAAAACGAAGAAAATACATCGGTGACATGTACCAGGTAGAAGACAATTTCTTAACAAAATACGAGACTACGACGTTATCTTTTTAAAGGAAGAAACAATTAAAGAAGAAAAAGAAAAAATTTCAAGGTCACAAGACGTACTTTTCATCTTTCATTTATCGACGTATATCGATACATGTCTCTCAACGCTTATCTACCTATATTTTCTCCCCTCCACCTTCCCCCACTTTCTCTCCGTAGATCGTCTACGATAATAAGCGCGAGCACGTTTAATGATTCGGCGCGTTTACCGCAATCACCCTGAAAATCGTGATCCTCGATACGTCTCTTTCTCTCTCCCCCTCTTCTTTCAAGTATACAACGTTAACACGAAAATACTATAACGTATTTCCTTCCCAAGCTACTATAGTACGTAGCTTATAGCTAGCTGCTTCATGATACCCTTCCGGCAATAAACGTGAGCGATCGTTTACGCGAGCGGATAACGGCTGTTGTCGGAAAATTACGAAGGGTAAAAATCGAAAATAGAAGCGCCTGTTCATTCTTATTATTTTTTCATTCTCGAAACATATTTACGTCGGATTCGATTCCCTTTGATGTCGAAACGATCAAAGAACTTTACGTAAGACTAATTAAAATTTCTTAATCTCGAAAGGTCAATATCCAACTCGCAGATCTATATATATATATATATATATATATATATATCTTTTTAATGAATTATTAATTTCATTGGGAAAGTAAAAATATCTTTTTTGTCATTGCAATCTCTTTCGTAAATTGTCAACTCTTATCGACTTATTTCTATTATATCTCCTTCAGAATTATTACTTACTTTATACTTTTCTTTTGTTACTTTCCTTCCATAGCTAATTTATATATGTACATAAAAGTTATAATGACATATTATTTTCTATACAAAAAAAAAAAAAAAAAAAAAAAAATAGACACGTTTAAAAAAAAAATTATGACAAATCTACGAATATTTTTTTCTCACTATAAATCATTAAACATTTTTCACGTTACAAACCTTATTTCTGTAAGTGCTTGGCAGACAAGCCCAATGGGCATAACTCGTATGAACCATGATGATAGATCCTATCAAACAAACTTCTTTCTTCGTCTATCGTATTTCCAACAGTCTTCTCTAATGACGTATTTCACAACTTCATGGAAATTAAAGAAAGAAAAAGAAATTCCACCACATTCGTAATTATCTTTCGAAAAAGTTCTCTCCGATCCTACACCGTTTCGTTTCCTGTCGGAAATGACGCGAGTAACCGAAGAACAAGAATAACAACAACAACAACAACAACAACAACATCGGTGTTGTCTTCCCTCTACTCGAACGAACGAACGAACGAACGAACGAACGAACGAACGAACGAACGAACGAGCGAGCGAGCGAGCGGAGAAAACAAAGCACGCTTTTACGAACACGAATGTACGAGTTGTATGCTTCGAATCGATCCTATTCGAGAGTTCCTCAACGTAAATTGGATCCCCATCGATCCCCAGCACGCGTTTGAACGTTTCAATTGAAGAAACTTTAGGAAACACACGAGTCTACTTTCCTATTGATGTGCGTAATTGAACAAACTCTCGATCGTTATCGATCTTATCGATTCGATCGATGATTCCCCTTTTACAAACAACACTAAGTGATTTTTCAATGAAAATTTATCGCCGAACGATCGGCGATCACTTTGATCGTTCTTCTGTTTCTTTTGATTTATAAATAAAACTGTCTAATGAAAAAAACACAATCCGTCGAGTTTCATACTGAGTTTCAAACTCGTTCAAGATGGGTCCGGAACGATCGTACTCGAGTAAGCAATCGCTACGACTGGCCCAAGGAACAGCAGCAACCGCTTGCTCTACACAGGGAAGGCATATGGGACCCTCAGTGCCGTACGAATAATCTTCTCTCTTACGATATCGTTTTCACACCTATTATTTATAGCTCTTTTCTCCTTTTTCTTAAACATCTTTCCTCGTCCGTTCTATTTTCCTATTAATAAATATAGAATTAAATAAGACATTCTAATGTACGTCAAGGAATAATTTACTTACGATTACAATTATAAACTCATCGAATGGACTTTCGAAATAATCACGACTTTCTACCCGAGTTTCTCCAACTATTAAAACAGCCGATGATTATTTCGACATACTCTACGATTAATCTACGAGAAATTTGCTTGTACTTAAAAAATAGTGGACAAGGATTATTATGAAAATCGTATATAACGGAATGAGATTTCAAAATGATTTAACGCTTTAATAACGACCTAAGGACGCATCAATAGAGATTTAATAAAAGATTACATCGATCTATTCACCATGAGTAAGGGGGCTCCGTAAAGAAAAGGATACGATCTTGAGGAATGGCTCGTTCTATGACGCTAACATAAGTACAGAGACGAGAAGATATGTATAGCTATGGGTTCTATGTTATGCGGGCGTAAGTGAGCGTGAGTTTGAAAGGGGCTAACTCAGTCGAGGGGAATGCGCAGGGTCGACTGTGAGTCACTGACTTATCGAATGACCAATGAACTAAAGAGTGCCTCTCCCTGAATACCCACAGAATGCAACTAACTGCCGTCGAGACGTAATCGTCGCACGAGCGAATCATGATCAAAACGTTATTAACCGTCGTCTTGATCACTTCGATCAATTCGGTTTGATTAAATCTTATACCACAGGGTCGAGTGATGTAAGTAAATATAGTGTTGTACTACGGAAAGTTTGGATTAAAGTTCCATTTATTTTTCATTTTCAATGAAACGAGTAAAGTTCCAAATGAATTACTAAACTAAAAAATAAATAAATAAATAAATTTATAAAGAGACTTGTGTGTAAGCGAATCGTTTTAATATATGCATAAGATTAATAACTTTTTAGTTATTCTTGTGTGAACTGAACACAAACTTTCCGTACAACTTAATATTCACATATGTATGTATATACGTATGTATGAATATACGTATGCAAATACATAGGTACCTTAATACGAGTTTACAAAATAATAAACTAAAAGTTAAGTTCTATATAAATCATTCGATTAAACAACGCACTTCGTGATTTCCTCCAAGTCAATTTCATAGATCGCGATTTTTAATCTCAGTGATGCACGTTACGTCACGTTTACTCCTGCAATCGGTATAGCTTAATGGCTTTTAGCGATCAATTAAGGTTAATGCGAACACTATGCAAAGAAAGGCTAATGGAGCGAGCAAGTGAACGGATTTTCTAAATCTTTCCCTCTCTACTTCTCCTTTTTCTTTCTTCCTTTAAAAACAGCAAAGCTTTGATTCGACTTAATCGATCATGTAGCGGGTTTACGTTCGCTATACGATACTTCGTACGATAACTCTACACCTTGGCCTTGTTCGTTGTCGAATCGTTAAAAATAAAACATCTTATCGGATACTTGAAACGATATCTCGAGTATGTACGTGTCGCGTTGAGTCACTCTAATCAACTGCTCAAAAAAAAAAAGAGAGAGAAACAAAACACAACGATCAATAAATCTTTCAATGTGAAAAAAACGATCGAAGAAAAAAACAGTTGACCATATTATTTATAAAAGTGTAATATTACTCATCAAATTTTCTCCCCTTCTACGTAAACCGTGTATAACCCAATTTTCTGTTGTGTCTACAAAAAGAAATATACGTGCATAATGTAAAAATTATAGTATCACTTAGTATACTGAAATTACAATTAAAAAAAACATTACGTAAGATGCAACCTTCCATAATTTAATTTTTTCTTGTTCCTACAAAAAAAAAAGATAAATAATACTATACAAAAATTATATTATTTACAATTAGTATAATGTAATTAGACTTAAAAAAAATATGAAAAACTTTTGATATGAACTAAGAATTAACTTTGTACCGATGAAATAAAATAAAACCTAAAAAATATACACGTAGTATGTATGTATGCATGTGAGCTCAAAGTTATATGGCGTTACAGAAGATTAACGAGATCACAAAAATAGATATTATCGATTTCTCCTGTGAATACGAATCGAATAAAGAACGATGCACAGTGTAAGCTCTGACAAAAGGCGAATAGCTTTTCTTTCGGCTTTAATAGCCACAATTCGTACTCCGTTGGTGGATCGTAGACGCATTGACGGTTCGTAGTTGGAGCAATTCCAGAGCTTAAAGTCACGCCTACAGTTATGCAGCCCGATATTCGACTCACAGCTACGTTGCGCGTGTCTTCCTGCTGCAGGCGCCGACGATCGATTTCTTTCACTTCTTAGAGAGAGAGAAAGAAATACAAGAGAAAGAGAAAAAGAGAAAGAGAGAGAGAGACCATTCCTCCACCTCCACCTCCACCTCCACCTCCTTTTCTTTCTCTTTCTCTTTTTTCCCAAGGTCTCGCAAAAGCGGATCCACGGAACACCCGCTTTTTTATCTTTCCCGCGATTTACGTTCGCGATATATCAAACTGTCGTGACCTGCATTAAACGTTCTTTGCGTCGTCCGGCAAAACAGCTATCTTTTTCTTCTCAAACTCGCTCTCTTTTCATAAAACTTTATCACTGATACTGTTGACTTTACAGTTACATTAAAAAAGTCTTTGATAAAAAAGAATAAAAAAAGAAAAACAAAAGATATTAACGTGCGCTTATCACGTAAAAATACAAATATACGATGTCTTAAAATATTTAAAAAATATTACATTATTATATCAGTGTGTACACGAAAGCTAACATAATATCGCGTATATAATTATCGATGTTACGATATCGATTCGAACGTTCATCCATGTAATGCTACATTGATATGTACTAGTAGTTTAGGTATACGCATAGAGGTAATTAGAAATTACGATAAATGTTTATTACCAATACGAATTTACGAGAAACGATAGTTCAATGTACTCCGGTACACCATACCATGAATAATAATTACTCTCATTACTACATCGTACGTATCGCTCGAGATCGAATTCCGCTTTCGTCGAGCACGATTAACTTACGTGCCGATTCGCACGTTAATTAACTGTATTCAATGAGATCACGAAGGTGGTATCGACGATACATATGCCGGATTCTTTAGACCATTCAACGAGGAATCTCTTTAAAATTGTATTTAGAACGATACAGAATATTTGATACGCGTGTTTCGAATTCTTTATAAGACACGTATGAACTCACTTTTCAAAAGACCAGATAACTCGAATCCGTTAACTCACAACGCAAGTTCCTACATTCTTCTCCTAAGTATTTATTTTTAAATGTCTAGATAGAGCTCTTCGTTCGTCCGTTTAACATTAAAAAAGAAGTAAGTATGATACTTTCGCCTGTGAAGTGAAAGGTCACATTGATAATCGTCGAAACGAACGTAAAGTCGATCGTTCGATTTCAAATAGACGTTTATATTTCCTTCTTGATCAATTGCCATAATTCATTTCGTTGTTTAGCCCATGACACGAGCGCATACGAGATGAGTTTCTAAAAAAAGAAAAGAAAAAAAAAAGAGAGAGAAAAAAAATAAAAAAAGAGGATCAACACAATACGTAGATGTACAGTTCTTATGAATAATTCATGTTATCGATGACGATATCACAAAAGATAGTCGGTTTTGCGCACAATACGAAAATTATTCTCATTTGCAAGGGAGATCAGGATGATCATAATCGTGAAAAACCACTATACTGACTATACTGATTTATAAATTTTCATCACAAAATACGTATTAGTGGTGTCACCGATTCCCATACGTTTTACCTTTTCCAGCTGTCACGTAACTGTGCACTAATTGCGAAGGCACTAGAGGTGGTCTTAGATTACAGGCTTGTACCGAGTTACGTCACGAGATGCGTATGCATGTTTCTCTGTTACGGCCTACGTGTGACCTTGAAACGTGATGTCAATGTCGAGGCGCCCCGACTTCCTCCGTGTGCAACGAGCCATTTCCCGCTCCCAACTGACTGCGAATTCTTTTACCTTTATATCGCGATGATGATTAAATGACTATACGCTACGATTACTTGAAATATTATAAAAAAAATTGCGTTTGTGTTAAAACAGTACATTCATATGTCGATTTAATGTACATGTAATTTTTATTATCTATGCTAATGCACATGAAAAAGATTCTACGAGGAAATACTTGACACAAATGAGCAAATTAATCTCCTTACGTAAAGTTATCCGGTGACGTGTATGCGATGTGTGTGTGTGTGTGTGTGTGTGTGTTATGTGTGTATATCTATATACACATAGTATGAATCAATAGTCGCATATTAGTCCAGATTAACGAGCCTTTTCTGGGCCATTCGATACTTGGATACATCGTTTTCCCAATTATGCCAAGTTCATAGTTTACGACAATACTAGTAATGAATAGCTTTGTCGACAATTACGAGAATGAAATGAAACAGTGCCAAAAGCGTCGACACACCGTTAATGTGTACACTGATACCGTCTATGCTAGATAAGACTATAGAAAAGTCGGTAAAAATACCTATGCGATCATCACTACATAAATGATGACTGTCTACAACGAGTCAACGAGTCAACGATAAAGTTGCAAATATCGACGGTGATTCTCGTTCGCGAATGAAATGATTTTTTAATTTTAATAGTCTAGTCCAATAAATAGCTTATAAAAAACGATATTGATCGAGACAAAAAGAAAAAGAAAAAAAAAGAATTACTATTTTCTACTATGACAAAAAATAATTTTCCAAACGATCTAGCACGGTTCTTCGCAAGTAAATAAAAGAAAACCCTCTCTTTCCCTTTCTCTCTGTCTATATTTATATATATATATATATATATATATATATATATATATATTCACGTGGCGAATTTTGAACCCGAACGAATCACGGAGGAGAAATATCCGTTTATGTATACCGTCTGCAAAACTACATGCGGAACCGCAGAAACGCGTTCCAATTTCAACGGTCCATAGCGAACCGGCTGATATTGCACTACCGGGCAAGTGAGGAGGCGAGAGGGGAAGAAGGGTTGGTTTAGGTTTGCGTATTTGCTTTTCCAGCCCCTCTCTTGAACGATCTACCCTACCTACGTCCTCGAGTCTCTTCGTTCTCTCGAACATAATCCCTCTTTAACGAAAGATACATCGACGACATATTTGTTTTGACAAACGCTCGCCAATGCAATGCAAAAGAAATTGTGCAATTTCGAAAGCAACTCACGAAAGTACAATTTTATATTTCTATTTCTATTGTATTATATCTTTTTCTGCTCTTTTTATTTAAACAAACGATACTCCTAACGTGATAACGCAAAAAACGACAATCGAGAACGAAGATTCCACGAATATAAAAAGAGAAGTTCTAATCGCTTGGAAAAAGAGAGAGAGGGAGAAGATAGAAAAAGCGAAGATATTTCTCTCTCTCTCTCTCTCTATATATATATATATATATATATATATATATATATATGCCGCCTACGAAAAGATACAATGCCGGTATTCATTGTGATAAATCAAGTACGTGAAAGGCCTTCATTGTGACAGTCTCCCTTCTCCTTGATCCACGAAGATTGGCGAGCCGAACATAGATCTCGAGCGAGTAAACCATACGAGATCTGGGTCTTTTAGTTCGAAGAAAAAAATAATAAAAACACAGAGAGAAAGAGAGAGAGAGAGAGAGAGAGAGAGAGAG